>NC_089658.1:19070000-19197500 GCF_037042795.1 Molothrus aeneus
TGAATATTCCTCATTAAATCTAATGGGGTCACGCCAGTGCAAGTTAATACATTGTCCCTTAATATGGTTTATTAACCTCCCTGTGAAAAGTACAGTGCTACAGCACTGCATCTGCAGAGCCTGAGCAAAATGCAAATTTTAACTTATTTCATTGCCACTTTGTTATTCCCTTCAAGTAATTCCTGGCTTTCCAAGTGATGTTTGCCTGTTATTTTTTGGCCTGGTTCTTAAAACCCAGTGTTTTCAAGGGAAGGAAATCAGCTGCATTCTGGGGCTTTTAAATGGTGTGAAAATATTAGGCAGCATTTCTAGTGCCTTAAAATTGGGTGAGAGAACAAAAGGAAGCCTTGAGACTAAAGTTTAAATACCCCGAGCAAGCTTTTTTCTAATTACTGTAGCTTAATACCAGAGGAGTAAAAAAAAAAATAAAATCAATATATTTTACTTAGATGAGTTCTCCAAGTGCCTGGTACCATGGTGCAGACTGTAATATGTAAGAAATGACCAAAATTTAAACTGGTAATTTAAATTTCTCTGTATTTTCTCATGTTCTGTGTGCAATTGCCACAGCACCTTGGAATGCTGATCACTTGTAGTAATTGTCTTTGTAATTAGGCTGAAATATCCACTTTGCTGTTCTCTACATGAAAGCACTGAAATAACTGAGCAGATTTTAGCCAAATTACGTTTTCCCTGAGTTTCTGATCATTTTCCATGTGCAGATATATGGAAATGTAAGGATCTTGTTCCTGAATCAGTCAAGTTTTTATGCCAAACACTGAAAATTGGGATTAATCCTGATGGATGAAACAATTCATATCCCTGGTGGTGACTGCCAGCGGAGCTGTGGCTGTTTGCAAAGACACCACAATTCCTTTGGAATTCCACCAATTTGAAAATTACAGCCTTCAAAAAATTATAGTTACAGTGCTGCTGTCATTTCCTGCAGTCTTTTTGAACGTGAGCGGGGAATCAGCTGGAATTGTGACCTGCAAAGAGATAATCCAGGCTCAGACAGGCTGTCACTCACCTTTCCTCTGCAACAAAGTGAGCAGGTAGCACTGAGACATCTCCTTAATGAAGTGGCTTTGGTGCCTTTTATCTGTGTGAAGGACAAAATTACCAGGATTCTTGCTTAATGATGGTGTCATTTTTTTTTTCTCCCCCGGTGTTTACAAAAAAAATTAAAAAAAAAAAATTATCCGGCAACATGAAAGACTCCCAGCAAAATGGTCTGCATGATTAAATTAGAAAACTCTGTAGGGCTGTAGCATTCAGGTCTGTATTTAAAATGACAGAAAAACGTGAAGTTACATCAGTAATAAAAGTAAATTCAGAAAAATGCTGCAATAAATGAGTGCTGTGAGCTTTCAAATAGGGGTTTTTTTTCCAGCTGTTTTGAATCCAGAAATCTGATTTTTTTTGTTTTTCCCCACATCTGCACCAGGGGTTTTCTGACTGCAGTTTGAGGGGGGCTTTCCTTGTTTTCCAGGATATTCCCAGCACATCCGTGAGCACATGCCTGACCTTGCTCTCCGGCAGAACCTGCAGATGGGGAGGCTCTGTGACATCCTGGGTACGTGCTCAGCTCCTGCTCTCTCATTATTCCCCCAGCTGCCCCTGAAAGGAAACAGCACAAGGACTTTTTTTTTTTTTGGTATTAATATTAAATATAGAGCGGGGAGAAGCTGAGAAGGAATTGTGGCATTTCCTGGCCATGTTATCCATAAAAAATCCTGCTGCTGCCTCCTTGCCCCTCTGTGCTGGGGTGGAGCAGCTCCTCCTGTGAGCTGCTCAGCACCACAGAGGGTTCAGTGCTCCCAAAATGAGGGAGCCCATTCAGGCTCACACACAGAGAAAGGTGTGCTGTAAAGAGCAAGCCCTTATCTAAACCCTTTTTTTTTCCCTTTTAAATCAGCAAATGAGACAAAAGGCATCTATTTAAAAGTTGTTTGGTTTTTTTTCCTGACAGGCTTCTTTTAAGCAAAGTAGGGAAGGATATTAGTTATTAGTTATTAGTTAGCAGTGACCAACTGCACTGGCTCCCTGGAATGACATATTTTACATGATTCATGTATATTTCAGGATCATGATTATTTTATAAATGCCATTTAGTAAGTTTGGAACAAAAATATATTAGATCCAGAAATTTACAGTTGCCTAAAATAATAATGTAATTGCCTTTATATATTATCTAGGCAGTAATACTGTTTTTTCCACTGTACTGGGTTTTTTTTTTTTTCTTTTTTTAACATGGATTTTTTTTGGCTGTTAAATGATAGAAACTTAAAGGGACAAAGTCACACATTGAACAGATATTTTTTTCTCATTTCTGAACGTGAAAATTTGTTCTGCTGTAAGATAGACCACGAGGAAGATACAAACTAGTGAAATATTAACTGAATTATGAACTGGATCATGTGCTTTACCTGTGCCTGGCAGAGGAGCACTGAGATTTTCCATTTTGGTCTGGTTTTTCTTTGGAAAAGCAGAGGATTTCCTTGCTGGCTGTGACCTCCTGTGAGTTAAGCTGTCCTTGGAGCCCCCCTGTGTCCTGAGGAGACTTTATCTCTCTTCACAGGGCAGTGCTACAGCAGTAAAATGTGCTGCAGCTTTTTATACCCCAAATTCACTCAAATTGTCCGTTTTGCACTTGAGTATTGACTGGTGAATGGTGCTGAACTCTTCCATGGGTTACTTTTAAAAGTGATCTGGTAAATCATTATCTAAATACTCTGCTTGTGGGCTCTGTGGTACTTCAATGCCTCAGGTGAGTTCTGGCCTCACATTTCAAACGTGGATTATTTCCCTGCAGCTCTGGCAAAACAAAGTCAAGCCATGGGATCTCTCTTTCACTTTCCAACATTTGGTTCAGGGTTTCCTTGTCCAGTCCTTGCTGTGCTGCAGTCCTTCCATGGAATTGCAGTTATCCCTGGCACTTGTGCACAATAAAACAATGCAAGGCTTCCCACTGATTTGGATCAAAATCTTGGAGTGCTCTTTGCCTATTGATGCCTCAAGGCCCATTAATTCATTAGCTCTCCTATTGCCATTAATATTTTAGCAGATCAGAGTGGTTACAATTTTCCCAAACTGCCTGTGTTACAGATTCTCCTTCTGTGTGGACACAGCCCTTCAGCCCAAGCTGTTTTCCACGAGGAGAAGCAGATTTCCACACCGTGCTGCCCTGCACACTGCCATGCCAGCAATGGTTATTAATGATACCCCACCCTGAGCTTTTGTGTGGGCAGCATGGGAGTAGGAACAGCCCATGGAACATCCAGGCAGCGTAGAAAATTGCAATTTCCTCAGCTTTCTCAACTGAATGGCTCAGTTTTATAATTTACTGGCATTAATGGGATATATTTTTCAAGCAGTTCAATTCCCATTGATGTTAATGGGAGCTGGGCTCACAAATCCCCCTGCACCACTTCCCAAATCCTGCCCCCAATATGTTCTGCAGATTGAATCCCAGGAAGCAGCTCTTCCTTTGGGTCACTGCCCTGGCTTCAGAGAAATGCTGAAGCCCGGCAAAAAGCCCTAAGATTTGAGAATGAACCCCCATTTTCCTTTATTTGCAGTGCATTTTGAGGAGGGCTGTTGGTGAGCAGAGGGTTGGGGATGCTGGCACTGCTGTTGGGAGCGTGGCACCTTTGTCCCAGCAGTGAGCACTGTGCCCCTTTGTTTCAGATGCCAACGTGGACGTCATCTACATCTGCCCCCTTGCTCTGAGTGAGGAGTTACTGCAGTATTACAATAAACTCCTGGGTCTGCAGGCAGCTGTTAGATCTGGGAACCCTGAGGACATGGCTGACCTGCAGGACAGGTTCAAAATTCTCACCCCTGAAGCTATAAACAGCTTCCCTGTGAGTTTGTCTTCTAATTACTACAGCTTGAGGGATGCAGTAAAATTAAATTGGAAATTTTATAACTTGCAACGCTCTGGTACACATCAGTGAAATATTATTGCAAGTTTAAGGGCTTTACTGATTAGACTACTAGTTAGAGCATTGGAAATAAATATCCTGGTTTAGCTTTATAGACTTGCTTGAGATAGTCCTAGATTGGCTATTTGTAGGCTCTTGTCCCTTCTGACTCTGTGCTTGGGACTGGGAACTTGACAGATTTATATCTCTAAGCAAATCATAGCAATAAACCATTCTTATTACTCAAACTTTATCTCTGGCTAGCCCAGCACTCAATCATTGCTGTGTTTGCAGGGCTCTTGCAACTAAATCCAGTGCAGAGCTCCTTAAAGAGCAAGGCTTAAACAAAGTTAGGTAACAATACAGAAATCTGAGTTTCAAACAGATCAGAACAATACATAAATATGAGCTCCAATAATCCAAAAGTGATAGTTCCAGAATAACAATTAATAACAGAGAAATATTAGTTCCAAACCTGTCAAGTCAGGTTTAATTTCATGTGCTAAAGCATGTTCTAATTAATGTACGTGTGTTCAGTGTTTCTGGAAATGCTGCAGTGCAGTGGAGACTTCACAGTGAGCAATAGTTTTATATTCTAAAATTTATATTCTAATTTAAATATTAAACCCACAGTGTCTTGGCTGGGATTAGATTTTTATCAAACTTTGTGGCACATTTAGGGGCTTTACTTGAAGCCTTGCTGCTGGTTTTGCTATTTTTTCTTTTTAAGTTGCACTTTGGCAGTCATAGCAGGTTTTTTCTCTGGACACTGAGTTGTTTTTCCAGTAGTAACTCCCAACTCTGAATTAATGCCAAAGTCTCTCAGGAGAATGGGCAAGACCAGATTTTAGGTGAACCAGGTTGAAGTAACCCATGGCTCTCTAGTGCCACGCACCTTTAATGTGCAAAACCCACCTGGTTTTCAGTTAACATGTGCTCTTTACCATGTAATAATCAATATTTTTAATGAATACATCCTCTGTGTGGAGAGGAATCTGCTCAGAACTGCTCCTGGTCATCCCTTGGCTTCAGTGCCAATGTGGGCTGTGTAAGGGTTTGAGTTTTATAAGTTATTATAAAGGATCTTTCTCCTGGGTTATTGAAGAAAAAGCTTTTATTGCACCTAATGGATCAAAATTTATTCCCAATCAATGAAATTGTGGCTTGAAGGCCACTTCAGAGGGCTCCTTTCAGCAATTCCAGAGGCACAAATCAGTCCTGCACAGGAAAACGTGTGGAAAAGGCAGAGCTGGTCCTGATCCTGCACTTGAGGTGTGTCCAGCTGGAGGCAGCTTTGCTCCCCTGGTGATCCTGGTGCCAAGGGCAGATCTGGGATCTTGGGAAGCTGAAAACAAAACAAAAATCAACAGGTTTGAGAGCCAAGAACTTTGGTTTATCCCATATCCCCTGTTCCTGCTGGAATCCCTCAGTTCTGCTCTTCCCTGCTCTCCCTCCCACCTCCATATACCCTGGCAGCTCTAGCACTCTCAAAAAGCAGGAATGAAGCAGCTTTTACAGCCTGACCTCCTTAATTAGCTGTAAAATCCATTATGGAGGGACACAAAGCAAATCTCCTCCCTCCAGCCCCGCTGTGGCCCCAGGCTGGGAATGGATCCTGGTCCCTGCAGGCAGAGCTCTGGGATGGGCCAGGCCCTGCCTGGGACCAGGGCTCAGCTCAAGGGAATCCATCCATGGATCAGGGCTTGGAATGTCTTGGCTCTAAAGCTGATGCAAGCAGAAGGGCTCCAGGTAACTTGTTTGCTGTTCTTTTCATCCTGAAACGTCTGTAATTCTCTTTTTCCTGCTGGAGCTTTGGGGAGTGTCCCATTCCTGCTGGCCTTGCAGGGTGCCTAACTCCTTCACAGAGATCTGGGCACTTGCTGGAGCTGTGTTTGGTGTGAGAAAGCACCAAGGAGGTTCCTTGGCTTCTTTTCCAGCACCATCCTCCCTATCTGATCAATGAAATCAGGATTTCTACTTCAGTCCCTGGCAATGAACGTCCTGGACTTGGAATGAAAATATTCTGTGTCCTTCAGTGCTGGAAATCCCTGGCAAATCCAGGATTTACATTATCCTGAGAATTCCTGAGGCCTAAATGATATGAAATCTCAATAGGAAGATGATTTTCTCCTTGTTGGGATTATGATTTGTTCGTGACAATTTATTGCAGTGGATTGCTCTTGTGAAAGTTCTCCATCCCTGTCTCATCCTCAGTATATTTTTGGGGAAATAATTGGAATATATGCAGGCCGTGCATGGGATATGTTGTTTAAAACATTTCTGAGGTTTCACCTGCCATGAGTGATATTCTTAATTTAAATTCAGAGTTCGTAGGGTGTGTCATGAGCTGCTTGTTCAGCAATAGATCTTTTTTTGGAAAGAAATGAGAAATTCCTTCAAAAAAGTTAGAACCCTTGTGTTTTAAGCAAAAAACCTACTACAAAACTGTTCCCCTCTCCTTAAGTGCTCCTTTAGATCAGCAATCAGAGCTCCTGTGAAATGGAAATGTGCATCCCCAGTAATTTAATGTAAGCACTGAAAGCTTTTGTAAATCAAAGTGTTTTATTCTCAGAGAATCACTTCAAATACCCTGAACTGTATGTGAAATACATTCCCTGCTATAGGGGAGGGGGGGATTCTTCATTTTTTTATTGATTTTGAGGAGCTCTGGAGTTAAACCATGCCAGGAGTGTTGCTGAGATGAATCACTATTATCCAAAGGCCAGCAGCCTCTGTGCCTGACAGAAGGATAATTCCACACGGATCAAATAAATACAGATGTGTAGTAATTAGTTCTATTCCCAAAGAGGCCATTTCCAACCCACTAAAGATGTGCACGATTATGGAGCCTCACCCCAACAGCTTTTATCAATTTAAACTGCTAAGCTACAGGATAGGTCATAACCCAGCCTGCTATTAATAATGTATTTATTGTGGGCAACATTAGGAATTAGGGGGAGGAAAAAAAAAAAAACCAACAAAAAAACCCACTTTTCATAAGAATAAATGTTCTCTTTTTGCAGGAGCATCACATGTGCCTGGCCACTCTGCTCAAGTACAGCCCCAGGACAATGCAGAGGCTCCAGGCTCTGCTCCAGGGCAGGGTTGCCTACATGGTTGGGGGTGTTCCCCACCTGGATGATCTGGCTGTGGCTGACCAGCTCCAGGTGCCGCTTTTGGGCTCGGAGCCAGCAGTGGCTCAGCTCTACAGCACCAAGTCTGGCAGCAAGAGGATCTTTGCCAGTGCTGGAGTGCCAACCCCTCCTGGAGAGCGGGACATCCACAGCAGGGAGCAGGTGAGCACTGGGCTCGTTCCAAGAACGCCACTGATGAGAGCCTCATCAAGGAACAACAGTTTTATATTGCAAATATTAAACCTACAGTGCCCGGGCTGGGATTTGATTTTTAGCAGACTCTGTGGCACATTTAGGGGCTTTGCTTGAAGCCCTGTTGCTGGTTTTGCTAATTATTTTTCTTTTTTAACTGAGCTTTGACAGTCATAGCAGGTTTTTTTCTGGATGCTGGGTTATTCTTTAAGAGTAACTCCCAACTGTTTTTCCAGCAGTAACTCCCAAACTCTCGTGGGTTTGATCAAGTCTTGGGTGAGGTTGGGTCCCTTTGTGGCTCAATTAAATGCAGTTTGTGCCCAAGGCAGGAAGGAACACAGTTACTCTGGGGTTCTTCATGGGCTTGAGGATATAGAAGTGTTTGGTCCAATATTTGAGACAGTTTGTGCTGGTGAAGTCATGAAATGAATCCATTTTACCAGTGAATGAAGGTGCACATTTTCCAAAAATCCTTGTTCTAAGGGGAAGAAACCTCCCTTCAATGAGCCTGTTCCCACTGAGGTTCACTGAGCATCTTTGCAGTTTTACTTTGCAGCCTATCATTGCTAAATTCATCTCTCTTGTTGGCATGACCAGTAGGAAAATAACAAAACCCCATTGAACTGAAATTACAAGGCACAAGAGGCTTCTGTGCTTTCATTTTACATCTTTATTTTGCAGCCAGTTCCTCAGTATTTTATTCTCTAAACTGATGTTGCAATTTACAATGATATGTCTAAGTATTTACTTTAAAAAAAAAACCCAACATTTTTATGGTAGTGTTACATCTCATCCAGGAAAATAATCATTGCTAAGCGTTTTTGTAGGTGTTCCTGCTTCTTCAAGAGGCTTTTCTCATTTCTTTAGTTTTTATTAATCATCTTTAGCACTGAACAGTCTAAGCTACACAAATCCATTGCTACTTCTCCAGTAGATGAAATAAATATGTGATCAATGACCTGCAAAACAGCTGTTTGATTTATTTGATTCACGTAAATTATTTAACAATACTTCTGGTTCATCCTACAGGTTATGGAATTTCTCCTTCTGTTGTTTGCTTGTATGAAATATTGACATTTTAGGTTAAATAATCAAAGTGAGGTGACACCATGGTAAAGCACAATTCAATTTTCACTTAAAGATAGCACATAATTCTTTGTGATTGGTACAGTCCTTACAGGATTATTGATCCTTTTCATTACTGTAGGGGGAGCCCTCAAGAAAAACACATTTATGTGATTCTCAAAAGCCACAAATGGAACACATGTAATTGTATTTTAGGTCAATCTTAAAAAAAAAAAAGAAACAAAAATCCCTCAAATTACTCTGTAAAATGTAGAAGACTCCAGCCAATGCAACAAGATCTGAGAATACTTTTACCAGGTTCAAAGTCATTTGCAGTTTCTAAGAAGCTAATTGCAGCCTGCACCAGCTGGGCAAAAGGCATTTGAAAGCCATTTAAATCTGTGTACATACACAAATAAATAATTAGCATTTTTATAAAGCCTGCCTGGTACCTCCTCCATGCATTTATAACCATGGGCTGCACTCTCCAGCAGCAGAATTTCCCAGCTGTTTGGGCTGGTGCTACCCTGGCACATTTTTGCAAACAGCATCGTCCACCCCACATTGTTCCCTGTCACAAACGGTTGTGCAGCACTCCTGGTGATCCAAAACATCAGACAAAAACAAAAACCAACACCTGGGCAGGCAAATTCCTCTGTGCAGAAAAGAGGGATGTCCTCAAAGGCTGCTTTCACTCCACACCCAAACAGCTGTGACACAAACACCTCTGAGAAAAGGAACCCCTATTGTTGGAATGTGCCCTTTCCTGACCCAGAGATGGGGCAACTGAGAGGTGGTTTAAAACTTTAATTCCATTTTCAGACAATGAAGATGTTATAATTCATGCCATTCCAATCAGAAGCCAACTATTTCCTAATTACATTAAAGTGTTTCTTGGACTATCAGCTTTAGCCACACCATGCGGTAAATGCCTTAAAGCCAATAGTCTAAAATTACCCCTTGTGGGTCCTACCACAATGCATCTTTCACAGTTCTATTTCTCTAAAATATCTAGTTTTATTTGTAAGGCCATCCTTTGAAATTGTTTCTAGTTCTTTCTCTGTCAGCAGTGTCTGTCCTGTTCCATGGCATTTCTGAGTCAGCATTTCTTATCTCAGGCTTTGCATATGGATGCCCACTATGTGTGTTCTGTCAGGTTTTCAGAATTTCCTGCAAATCCATTTCCCACATTTCCCCCTCTCTCTCTTGGATAGAAAAAACTTCTCTGATGGTTTCATTCATGGATTGCTGTGCACAGTGAAGTACACAGGGCTTTATCACTGACATTGTCACTATAATAATCAATGTAGAGAAACTTATTTTCATAAATAATTATAATATATATATTATATAATATATAAAATACAGTGTATATATTACCTAATATAATATATAATACATAATATTTTATATATAAAATATATCATACTATATATATATCACACAGGGCTTTATCACTGACATTGTCACTATAATAATCAATAGAATAGAAGTTTCAATAGAAACTTATTTTAATAAATAATTATATATAATATTATATACTAGATAAAATATAGTGTATATGTTACTAATATAATATGTAATATTTTATATATAAAATGTATCATACTATATATATCACACAGGGCTTTATCACTGACATTGTCACTATAATAATCAATAGAATAGAAACTTTAATAAATACTTATAATATATAATATTATATACTAGATAAAATACAGTGTATATATTATCTAATATAATATGTAATATTTTATATATAAAATGTATCATACTATATATATCACACAGGGCTTTATCACTGGCATTGTCAGTATAATAATCAATGTATAGAAACTTATTTTAATAAATAATTATACTATAAAAATATATAATGTCTAAAATATAGTATATATTATCTAATATATAATATTTTATATATAAAATATATAATAATCAATGTATATAATCTTAATAATCAATATATAGAAACTTAAAGCTCCTTTAGCCAGGGTGCAAAACTCTGTCTTTCAAATAAGTCATCACCCTACATGAGCCTTCTGTCAGGGTGCAAGAATTGTCTACAGATCCATTTCCCACACATATTTAGGAAAATAAGTGTTAATAAGTGTCCCAGATCAATATTTGGGAGCTGGAAGCGTGAAGGGTTTTGTGTCCCTGCCCTGCAGCTGCTCCGTGCCCTCAGCCAGCTCGTCCTGGACCATCTGGAGGTGCAGCGCTGGCTCCTCAAGGTGGATGACGAGCGTGCAGGAGATGGCACTGCCTTCTGTGATGTCACTGCCCACCTGGAATGCTACCCCTGGATCCAGAGGGAGCAGCAGGGACACGGCCCCGGGGCGTGGAGCGAGAGCCAGGCTCGTGTGAGTAACCAAACTGCACCTTCTGTGTTGGCGTGGCTCTTCAGTGTCCCCTGAGGGCCCTCCTCGCTGTAAATCCCCTCCCTGAGCCTTCATTTGAAGGTAAATATTGATATCGCAGCCCAGCCTGGCTTCACAAAGCAGCAGCAATTCAAATAAAACAGGGAAATATTCCAAAATATTCCAAAATATGAAGGATGCCTGGCAGCCAGCTGAGGGAGGACTTGTGTTGTAACACTTCCCATGCAATAATGGACAGGGTTTATGCATTTTTTGTATAAATGTTATACATTTTTTTAGCTAAGTGAAGACATATAAAGGAAAGTTTATAGGCAGCGCAGCCTAAACTCCATAGAAAATTGGAATTCTTTCCATAGAAATTTGGAATTATTGAAGCAAAGATTAATTGGCATTGGGATTAAAATAGCTGAATGCCACTAATTTGAAATCATACAAACCGATTGCTTTTTCAGCTGGTTTTCTATGGATTATTTTTTCTGGATGCTTTGCCTCATTAATGACTTTTAAGCCTGTATGAGACAGCACTTGTAGGTTTTGGTGATCATTAAGCTGCTGTAAGTTTTATTACTATGGGTGCTCAGGTAAGGAGAGCCATCTGTAAAAATCTAACTAAGGGAAAAATTAGAGCATGAACTCAGGCACTCCTGGATTCCTAAGAATCCCCAGGACTGAGAGGCTGGAAGATGATCCATTTTAACTGCACAAAAATCCATGTGAACCCACACTTCATTATTCTGGCATTCCAAGAACTATTTGTAGTTTAAATATTCATTGGTATTTAAATGTGTTAATTTCAATAAGCATTTGATATTTCTGTATATCTTGCCAAATTCATTCCTAATGTAATGGTTTTAAAGCCAGAAGGAATGTATCCAGAAAAATTGTTTAATTTACATAAACTACTCATTATAGTTCCTCTGATTTTTTTTAAATACAATCAAAACGGGTTTGAAATTTGAGGTTGATTGAATTATATTGTATATTAAGGTTTCAAATAGGGCTGATTACAGTTCTGCTGCGTTTGACAGATACCAAATAATTCCACATTATAAAACAGAGTTCCTGATAGAAAGCTGAAGGGATAATTCCTCTGATCTGCAAGTCAGGCAGGATGAAGCAGACCCTGAAAATCCACCCCAGTGGGACACAAAGCTCAGGATGTGTCCAGGGCCTGCTCCCAGCACCTCAGTCAGGACACAGCCAGGAGCCAGCACTCCAGTTCTGTCCCTGATGTCAGTGACATTCCCTGTGTCTGTGCCTTTTTCGTTCTTTTCCTAAGTGCTTCTGCATAAAGGCCACAGTGAGCCCAGACTTCCTTTTTACTACCTTGTGCTTGGGTACAACCAGAAACCCTTAAATACAAACACATGTTGGAAGTTGGGAAATAAACGTGGGATAATGAATTTGATCTCATTTCCCAGAGTCAGCAGACAATTCCAGGCCAGGGCTGACGTGGGCTTTGCCAAAGTGTTGTCCAGAGAAGCTCTGGGTTCCTGATCCCTGCAAGTGTCCCAGGCCAGGCTGGACAGGGCTTGGAGCAGCCTGGGATGGTGGGAGGTGTTGGGATGGGATTGATGCCTTGGGAAGGCTGGGCAGAGCTCCAGAATAAAGCAGGGATTCATTCAAAGCATCTCCTCCATGGATCCACCTTGGGCAGCACCAGAGCCCAGCCAGGGCTGCACCCAAGATGAACCAAAATGGCCCCAAAATGCACGGCCGGGCACGGGCTCTGTCCCTGGGATCAGTTCTGCTCCATTTGCACCTTGCAGTTCATTGTCCCATTCCAGCTTTAGCCCCTGCAGTCCCACCCTGCTTGTTTTTCTCTCTCCAGCCCACGGGGTTTGTGCTCTTGGGCTGAGGTTTGGGTCATTGGTCCTTGGTGCCCAGCTGGAGCAGGAATTGTTTTGTGTCCCTGCTCTGTGCACAGAGCTCAGCATCCCTCATGTGAAGCCCAGACCCACCCACTAAAGCAGCACAGAATGTGAAAAATATAAAAGCTCAAACCTGAGGCATCAGGATGATCCTGAAAATCCCTCCCAATCCAACCTTTCTGTGATTCCAAAGGGTGGAATTTGCTGCTGTTTTGAGCACCTTGAACATTTCTCCAATTTCCCTGCCTTCCACGTTTACCCTCTTTTGAAATAAGGACTCACAGCCCTCCCCAGCCTCAGCACAGGAGAGCAGGGGATTAAAACACTCCTTTGTCAGGGAACACCATTGTAATGATCCACATTTAAACATCAAAGCAGGAGTTTGTGCTTTCATGTCCTGGTGCAGTGTGAGGACCTGGTTCCTTTGATAATGAAGACGTCGTGTCAGTGCCACACACAAACGGATGCTGGCAGGTTATTAAAAAATTCAGCTTCTTGATGAAAGACTATCCTGCAGGCTAGGAGCACAGTGAAAAGCCTCTCCATTCTGGTGGAATTATTAGAAATGAGAACATGACTGTAAGCACTAAATTATGGTAATACTTACAAATAGCATCATTTGCATAGCAGTTTAAGACACGCCACCCAGATTTTCCTCAGTGGCGTGGAGTAGGCAACAGATTAAAAATAATGGACTTGGTGAGTTTGAGCTGTGTAAAAATCTATTCCAGCTAAAAATGAGCCTGATTTTAGATTCCTCAATGCAAATACAGCATTGGGGCAGACCCAAATGCACGACAGGATTATGGATGGGTTTCACCTTGTTAACTTAATGCAGCCTCTGAGTTATCTGAACAATTCATCTGCAACTGCAGGAAGGGTTGAATTCATAAACTGCAAAATGTCTCCAAGTCCATCAGCCCCCTGTGCACTGCTCAAGTCTGTCAGAAGAGGAATTTCATCCTGAGGCCCAGACTCCAGTGGCTCAATATGCAGAGAAACTGCTGCACTTTTGGCACTTGTGGGGTTGGTTCTGGAGACGTCTTCCAGTGTGGAAAAGAACATCAGGGTCTGGCCCTCGTTGTGTACAAAAAAACCCCAAAAAACAGTTAATCTGATAAGGAGACTCAGTATCTTGTAGGGTGAATGATGATTATAGGGAACAAATAAATTCATTTTTAACATCTGCAGGTTTTCTGTACTAGTTCAAGCTTCAGTCACCCCATGCATAGCACAAAAAGTGGTTTTGCTGCTGTAAGAATAAGTGAATTTTTTTTGGAATATCTAGATAAAGATATCCATAATCTTTATTAATAGATGGTATAGCTGGGCATCTCCTTCCTGCTCAAAGTCAGCAGCTCAGATTCTGGAAAATCTCATCCAAACTTTTATGGACCCTTTCTGGGAGACTCTAAATTAATGGAAATTTCTCATTATTGCTGACACAATCTCTGACTTAGAGGTATTGTGACTCCTTGGAGGGTGGGAGGGTATCCAAGCCAAGGATACGTTCACTCTGTCTTCATATTTTCCTTTTTCTTAGGACTCAAACTCCCAAAACTCTTCCCTTTTAGGGCAAAGAGAGCATCACCTTCCTGTTGGCATTGCCTTTTTTCTTCTTTTAACAGCTCCCTTTATATAAATAACACAGGACTGCAGGATCCCATCCTCTTGTATAAATGTGGAATTGTGGTAAATCACTAGATAATATTACTAATTAAATTAATTTTAGAATTATCTTCTATTACCCTGTGACTTAACCACCAGGACCAACAACGGCATGTGAGTTTATCTAGCAGCAAGTCTGAAAATAACAAAGATCAGGCTGGAGACAAAAAGAAAGGGATAAAGAAGAGCTGAAAATTCAGGGATAGAACAAGACACAGAAAACAAGCAACAAATACTCTCTGAATAAGCCCTTAAAATTGGTGATAGCTACACAACCATTTCAAAACTCTCCATCAAATATCTGTCATAGGGGGAAAAAAAAAGGATTTCATGCACTTGGGCAGCCCCCGCTAGAAAAATCCTTGAGTTTTACTCCTCCAGTTGAGTCAGAGGATTTTGTCTCTGGTTCTTTTCCTTACAGGCTATTATTCAGTTAATTTATTACAATGAGGAAACCAGAACCTTTTCAAAATGTGACAAATCTGGACAATTTTTGGTCTGAATCACCTAAAACAAGATTTGGATGCTGCTTGCAGGATTTTGCGATGATTGTTGTTGGGAAATAGGAATGCAA
The DNA here is from genome assembly GCF_037042795.1 of Molothrus aeneus. NCBI lineage: Eukaryota > Metazoa > Chordata > Aves > Passeriformes > Icteridae > Molothrus > Molothrus aeneus. The sequence goes on from NC_089658.1 coordinate 19,084,809, forward strand.
AATGCTGGATGTTCCTTTAAATGAACCATTTTTTGGTCAGCTTTTAAAACTCCTGCAGTAAGTAATAGATGAATTTTGGGATTAGCTGCAGTCAGGAATAGTGGGGAGCAGATTGTGTCCTGCTTGGGTGAATTCCATGTACTAAGATTTCCACATCTTATATCTTTACTGAGTTCAGGAACTCAGAAGAGGATGTGTGTGCAAACAAATCAGGATAAAACCAATCCATCAAAAATGTAATTTCAGAAACCTGCCACTGCCAGCACACTCCTTTCTGACCCCCTTTGAACACAGCAGAGCTTCCTAACACTGCTTTTTTCCCGAGTTTTTGTTAATTGATCTTAGTGTAACACCTCGAGCCCGCGGAGGGGGTTCTTAAGGAAGGAGCCAGCTGTGCACGTGCGATTGCAGGTGTGGTGTTCTTCCAGCCTGAAGAGGGCCAGAAACCCTGACACATCCCCAGAAAATGCATTTCCAGCATTTTAGCATTTCATCTAACTGATACCACATTTAATAGGGAAAGAAAAGGAGCCCAAAGACTTCAGGAAGAGCTTGGTGATGGAAGGGAGTAGTGCTGGAGCAATTATTCCAAATAATTGAAATATTCGTTGCACCTGCAGACAATCCTCAGTTTATTAAGATTATCTGCATGTGATGAGCAAATCTGAGGTGAAATAAAGCAGAATTGTGTCCCTGGGCTTGGTGAAACCCAGAATATCATCCCTGAACCACAAGCAGGGGCTCTGCAAGCTGTTGGGCTGTGTGTCCTATTGATTTAATATGCTCCTAATCAGTACATAAAGCTATAGGCCTGCAGTGTTAATTTTTCATATGCTTACAAAGTACCCTTTGATTTTCTGTCACGCGTTAATTACAGCGTTTTGCCATTAAATAGGAAGCTTTGTGTAAACTAATTACTAGGTAATCATTGTCTACCGCCAGCGTGCTGTTCCTACCTTTTATTTTATTCGAGAAATGCACAGATCTCAGTCTGGAACCACTATACCTTCCAGCCATTAGCTCTCACTAATTCATAGCATTATTGTGCTAAGATTGTAGGAGTTGTAATTGTTGTGGTATCAGTGCTGTTAATTACCGGAGTAAACAGTTGAAATGGTGCCAAGGTCTATTGTACAAGGCAGAGGAAAAGGAGGTTTAAATGTTACTTCCACCATCTGGGGACTGGAGGAGAGGCAAATGCTAGAAAACAGCAGTGAGGCAATATCAGAACTTCAGCTCCAGGGTTTGAGGCCATATGGATCCAGAATATTTTGAATCAATTGAATTTAAGTGCCAGTTTGTAGCAATAACAGTGGGGAAGGAGAGGATAAAGCAGGAGCACTAAAGAAATCTGAAATGCCTTAATGTTGGTGCAGCCAATAAAATGCCTGCTTGGATTATTTTAAAAATGTTTGTTTTGCTAAAATCCAAAAAGTAACGCATAGGCAACTCTGGGAATAAAGGGAGTTTAAGTGTGTGTTGTTTGTGAAAAACAATGCAGGTTTTGTCTGACAATTCCTGTAGCATTACAGCAATTTCCATAAAATTCCTGGGAAGTGACTGTGGATTTTCCATATAAGGGTTTTTTTTCTTTCTGAAACCACATTTTTGGAATTCATTAGAATATTTTGTTTAGAGATACAAACCAGAAAGGAGAGCAAGTCACAGAACTGTAGTAAATTTATAGAGATGGAAAAAGAGGAAAGTCAATTAATTGGGAAAATAATTTTCATCTGAGAGCATCAGAATTGTTAGTGCACTCATAGAAATCTCACTAAAATACAGGAAAACGCGCTTGCAGAAATCTTTCTAAAATATAGGAAAATGCCTTTGAACATTCCTGATATCATTTTGATACCAATGTCCTGAACTTACAAATGCTGCCTTTGAAATAAGTGCATGATTATTGTTTTGAAGAGAGATTTTTGAAGATCATGACAATTATGTTTTCTTTGCTCTGAAGGAAGATGTGGGGAACCTTGAACATGCAGGATGCACCTTGCAAAAGACACAATTTGGAATATTTATTTAGATTAGAAAGCAGACTAACTAATAAAATTATCCTAATCTTAAATTAACATTCAGTGGTCAAACAAGCAGAATTATTTGAGGAGTTCACAGCACTTTGAAGGTCCTTTTCCTGGCTGATTTTTGGCAGCACAGATTTGATCTTTGATTTCCCTGCATAGATTGTTTTCCGAGCAGGGATCTGGCAGCAAATTGCTGCTGCCACTTTCGGAGTGTTTGCAGGAAATAGGAAGGATCTCTCTTCCTCAACAATCCTGGTTTATTTATTTTTTATTGGTCTGTTAGCAGATGTTGAAGTAGTTCAGGGCACAATGTAAACATGTGCTTTTCAATGGATGCTAAATAGGAAAGTGCACAATGAAAGGAGCACTTGGGAGAGGGTTTGGAGCAGGGCAGAGGGGGTTTTGTGGGGTTTTTGTGTGTCTGCGGCTGAATTTAGAATTAAAAGAAGCGCTCGATCTTTCTGCTCCCAAGCCCTCAGCGCGCGGAGCGGCCGCGGAGCCGTGGCCCCATGTGGTGTGGGAAAAGGAGCAGCACTTGAAGGGCCGCGGATTTCAAAAGGAGCTCAGCTCCTCGCTCTGGCAGCCTGGCAGGGGCTGTCCCGTCTGTCTGTGGGGTTTATTGAAGCGTGCCAGATGCGCCTCAGCCCCACAAAAACCCCTTGAGTGGGAGCAGCGCGGGTCCGGCAGGCAGCGAGGATGAGCCCCGGCAAGCGCAGGACTGTGGGCTCTGCGTTCCGCGCCCCTCCATGGCAGGCAGCTGAAATGGGCCATTAGCGATCAGGGAAAATTGTCTTTGCTCCTTTCAGCAGATGGAGCAAATATTTTACAAAGCAATTTTACATAGGAAAAGCATTTGTGTGAGGCGGTAATGACGGCTGTTTGCCATGATGGGACCCGAGCTCAGAACATGCCTTCCCAGCTCTGGGGAAGGCAAAATTGGCACTTCTTTAATTTTAAAATTTGCAGTTAACACTGAAAAGCCCGGGCTTTAAATCAGGTGGCAAGCTTTAAGTAGATAGAGGGTGTTCAGCGTGCTGCTTCCAAAGCCATTCCCAGTTTTTAGAGATCTCTCCATTTATTCTGTTCGCTGTGGTACTTCGTGCTTCTGGCCAGGGTGGACCTGTCTGAATTAGGAAAAAAGTGTTCAATCAGTTTAATTTGCAAAACAGGAAATAATGGCAGTTATTTGGACATTTGGGCAGCAGTCACTGGCTTCTTCCATGGTCGCTGGTGTCACTGAGAACATCAGGACGAGCTGGGCTGGACCAGTTCCCACCCAGGCTGGAGTAAGTTATCCCAGCCCCACTGCTCACAAGAGAAAGGATGTGCTTGTAAACGGCAGGAATTGTCATTGTGCCATCCAAGTGGCATAAATTGCCACAGCTCCACTGACTGCAGCAGAGTCGTGGCACTTTGTATTGCTCAGGAGCTCTCTGCTGATTTTATTCCTCTCTGACCCACTCAGCTTTCCTTTAAAGGAATTTGGAGTCCCTTTCTTCACTCTGTTTGCTTGCAAGGTCTAAATAATTTCCTTTCCATCTGGTTTTTAGCTAAAAAGCCCTGCATCTTATGCATCCTGTTCTGCAGCCTCTTGCTTTCCCCAGATCTTTCTTCCTGTTTCTATTTCTTCTTCCTATTTATTTATTTCTCTTCTCTACCAGCTTTTCAGCTTTTCTTTCTTTTTCTTTCTGTCTCCAGCAGATTTCCTACCACAGCCTTCAACATCTGCCACGCTTGGTCCTAATTTTGTGTTGCAACTGCCAGAGAAAACCTTTCAAAATTCATCTTGCAGAAGGGTGAGAAATTATTTCTCATTTAGTGGGAAAAAGCTGTATTTTTTTTTTTTTGGTGCTTCTTCATTGTTATGAAAAGGTGCTAAACCAATTTGGAGAGATGTAAAGATTTCTACATGATGTAAACAATATTTGGGCTGCTCATTTTTACTGCTACTAAGAAACCTCAGCTGCAAGGTTTGAACAAATGCTCCCTGTTTCTGTTGAGCCTGTGGTCCTAGATTGTTTGGGGCCACATCAAGAGAGAAAACATTGGTAGGCTCTGCTGGAGATACTGTCCAATTTAAATGAAATTAGCCAGCTGAGCACTGATCCTTTTAAAAGGTTTGACTTCATGAGTGAATGTTGGATGCGGGCTTGAATTTGCCTACTAAAACTCCCTATAATCAGGATTATTGCCTTTTTAGAGCTTACAGTTGCAAAAAAACCACCCTCCAACCAGGATTCCAGGAGCTGATCCTTAAAGGGTGACCCCCTTCTGTGAGCACCCTGAGCGCCCGGGCTTTGTTCAGGGCACTGCCACCTGGGCTGGGGGCTCAAGGGAGGTTTGGCAGATTTTCTTGAATTGATGATTTCTTTAAAATCCTGCTTTGTTTCTGCCAGACAGGTTTGGTGCTCACATCCTTCACACTCCCCAGAGCTGTGGCTGCCCCTGGAACCCTGGAGGTGTCCAAGGCCAGGCTGGAACCTGGGACAGTGGCAGGGATGGAATGGGACGGGATTTAAGTTCCCTCCCAACCCAAACCACTCCAGGATCCCATGATTTATTATCCCAAAGCACCATCCTTAGATGTGCAAGAAGAACTTTCAAAAGGCAGAAAGAAAATTTCCTTGGAAGTTGTGCCTGATTTTGCAGCTGGGTTAGGGAGGTTTCTTCCACAGCCAGGTGTGAGCCTCCAGCTCTGTGTGAAAGGGGAGACAGCTCAGAACTGTGGCACTGGAAATCTGTGTCCCACTTCAATTGCTCCTTACACAGACTTGGGCACAGCCCTCCCAAACGCCTCCACATCCAGCAGAGATTTCTGGTTTGTTTTGTTTTGGTTTGTTTTTGTTTTTTTTTTTTTTCCCTGTGATTTATCAAAATCTTTCAGGCAGCCATGGCACACCTCTTGCTTTGTTTGTTTTTATATTTCTGTTTCAATTGCTCCATACCCCCAAGTCAGCAGGTCTCAGGGATGAGGTGGGAATGACAGAGGTGTTGCTGGGTGCACTGCCAGCTGGGAACTGATTTGTGGGGCAGCAATTCCAGGCCATCCATCAAGGCTCACATCCTCCCTCCAAAGATGAGAGGATTTTCATGAGCCACCTCAGCCTGTGCCTTGTTGGCTCAGCAATAATTCAGCACAAATACAAACCTACACAAGGCCAATGGGTATTTGCTCACTGCTCTGCTCTTTCAGTCAGCTCAGCCATCCAAACCCAAAATTCCTCCTTCAGATCTTCAGGAAATGAGCAGGGTAAAGACCTGAAGTCAGGTAAATTCTGAGTTTGAATCTCGTGTTTTATGTATTCCTTTGTTTCTGGGTAAATTCTGAGCTTGGATCTTATGTTTTATGTGCTTCTTTGTTTTTGGGTAAATTCTGAGCTTGAATATCATGTTTTATGTGCTCCTTTGTTTTTGCCATGAGGTTGTGCTGCTTAGTGTATTGATCTACTGACTAAATTCATTTTTAACCCCTTTTTTTGTGATATTTTTTAAGTCAAGACCATCTTTTTCTCCTTATTATATGATAGGAGCCCACATATCCCAGATCAGCATCACCATCTGAGCACCTCCATATTTTTAAGGTATTTTTCCCCTCAGTTTTCCCCGTTCCATGGCTGGGCAGCTGAGGCCCATGTGGAAAATCCCTTTCCTGCAGTCTCAGGGTGGCTCCTAAACCAGGAGCAGGGTTTATCCAGCTCTCCTAAACTCCTAAACTAGGGTGGCTCCTAAACCAGGAGCAGGGTTTATCCAGCTCTCCTAAACTCCTAAACTAGGGTGGCTCCTAAACCAGGAGCAGGGTTTATCCAGCTCTCCTGCAGGCAGGCTCCAACCCAGATTCCCCAACTGTCCAGAGGGGCTGTGGCTGCCCCTGGAGCCCTGGAAATGTCCAAGGCTGGATGGGTTTGGACAGCCTGGGACAGGGGAAGGTGTCCCTGCCCATGGCAGGGGTGGCACTGGGTGGGATTTCAGTTCCCCCCAGACCATCCAGTGATTCCAATCATTGCTCCATCCTCCTCTGCTGGTAGGCAAATCCCAGTGAAGTCATTTTGAATTTGCATTTTTGGTTACTTTCGATCATGTGCTCCATGACAAAGCCCATGTCTACAAACTCACTGCTCCGGAAAAACAGCTTTAATTTTTTATTTGCTATTCTTAGCTGTCAGCCATAAGGTTTCCTCACGTTCCTCCAGAGCCTGGGATGAGCTGATGGTGGCTGAGGACGTTGGCAGGGCCAGAGCAGGGCTGGTCATTGCTGCAGCATGGGGGGCTGAGCAGAGGGGATGGAAAACAGAGGAAAGAGCCCCGGGGGAGCAGGGGGAGGCTCATGAAGCAGCAAGGAAAGGAGCCTGAAGCAATCCAGTCAGGGTCCTTGCACTTTATATGCTCCTGTTCTTCTGGGGCTTTGGGGAGCAGTAAAAGCAGAGCAGTTACTTGCTGTATTTAATGGGGCTGGGCTGTGTGTGAGATAATAAAGAATTTAAAACTAGGAAAAAAGCTGCTTTAGCTGTGGAGTGACTAATCAAATTCCACCAAAGACACAGGCACTTGGGAATTTGTTACAGATATTTTACGGATTTAAAAGGATATCTCCTGCTTTAGAAATGCTTTTGCTTGATTATTCCTTTTTTCTTTTTTTTTTTTCTATCTAAAGGGTATTTGGGTTGATAGAAGAGCTCAAACATAGAACCAGCAGAACTATTGCTGGCATATGTGACTATTTCAATATGCTGCTTCAAAATACAAGCAATGTACAAGTTATTGACTGCTGCTATTGATCCCAAAGCAGTTACCAAGTACTTGGCATTTTCAGATGCCAGATCCAATTATTGATATAAATTATAATGCAAGAGATGCTGTGCTGAGAGGGGGATTGGCTTTCAGAGAAGGACAGTTTGCAGGAGGAGGGAAGAGGAGCAAGCAGAAAAATTAAAAAAGGCTTCCTGACTGTGGGTAAACAGTAACCACATTTTTTTTTTTTTTTTTGCCTGTTGGAGGCCTGGTTTTTAATCACCCCACAAGCAGTTTTCATTTCTGTAGTAAAATTGCTTGTGGTTCTATTTAATTTGTTTCTGCAGGAGCTAGCTTTGGTGAAGATCTCCCAGGAGCTGCCGGGCCTTTTAGCACAGCACGTACAGCCAGTCAATGAGAAACGATTCCCTACATGGGAAAAATTCCTCCAAACATTTCTTACTCAAGGTAAATAAGACTGCAAAGTCGCTGGGAAGTGTTAGAAGGAGTAATTATGCCATATTGTCTGCCATATTCTTGTTAGTCTTGGGCCCATTTAAATATTTATCTCCTTTTATTTCTCCATTATGCTTCAAATGTTCATTTACCAATGAATTATAGGCCACTGTTCTATCATTCATTTGTCCTATCCAAGCTTTTAGTCCATATTTATCCTGGGTTCTGAATCCATAAGCACCAACTCCTTAATCCTTGGGTCCTGCACCAAAGGCTGTCACATTTGGGGAAAGGAATTCCAGCACGTGAGGTAAATGTGAGAATATTTAATATATGGATTTCTTTATGGAAGAGACAAGGATGAGTCAAAGCCTTGAAGGTCTTTTTCTTTTTAAATAATGCCATTTAACACATCTAGTACCAGTTTTATTACATAGCTGTTTGTCCCAACAAATGGGGTGGGGTTATGGCATTATATGCAAGGAAAAGGCAAATCCGGAGTGCCAGGCAGTTGCCTTGGTGATTTTCCTATGGAAAACCATGCTGGAAATTGTTATTTCCATGCCAAATTCCTCTTGTGGGTGAATGCCACAGGCAGACTCTTATCTAAGACCATTACATGGATGGGAGTCTCCAAGATGAGCTCCCAGCAGGAGCTGCCATCCCCCAGATCCCAACATTGCATTTCCCAGCTGTTCTGGGCTGGTGCTGAGCTGATTCTCTCCTGCTCCCCCAGGGATTGTTTTCTAGTCAGTGTGGGACTGATGCCCTTTGGAAGTGGGGATGAAAAGCCCCTAAATAAACTCCTTCCTCCTCCAAGAGATGCCCGATTCCGGCTCTGCTGCTCCCCTTGCACTGATGGATTTGCTGTTTTTCCTGGAGCTGCTGGCTCCATCCTGTGCCCTCTGAAGGGCAGCACTGGTGGATTGGATCCCAAGGGAATTCCTGTCCCATTGCAGGTGGGGTGATCGAAGCCTTCCCGTCCGCGGGCAGCGTCACCAACCTGACGGTGGATCTGCTGATAGAGCCCACGGGGGAGCTGACACTGCTGGCATCTGGAGAGCAGCTCCACGCTGAGGGGCCCCTCAGGTCTTCTGGCACCACCATCCCACAGCGCTCCGTGGATCCTGAGCTTCTCCAGGCTCTCTGCCTGCAAATTGGGGAGGCCTGTAAATCTAAAGGAGTGCTCGGCTACTTCTCCGTGGACTTCGTGGCTTTCACCCATCCCCAGACGGGGGAGCAGCAGGTGAGTGGGGCAGGCTTGGGACCTCACCCTGTCTCCCTGAGCCTGAGAAATTCCACCTTTCCCATGGAACTCCCAAAAATGCCAGGAGAAAGCTTTGCCCTTTGGAACAAACTATTTGCAAACTCTGGGGCACGTGAGCTTAGAGAAGCACGGGGGTATTCTAACAGCACCAAATGTAGACCTGAGGCAGCTCCTTGTTTTTCACTCTCCTGACATTGTTTTCTTCTGGAATCTTCACTGAGGAATCTTCACAGTGTTTAGGATGTGTTTGACTGTAAAATGGGGACCTCCCTGGACTTTAAGGCTGTAGGGAGCTGGGTAACTTTGAGGTTTTTGGGAACTGACAGCACTGTGGTGAACCAGAGAATCAGAATAACCATGGAATCGTGGAATGGTTTGGGTAGGAAGGAACCTTAAAAATAATCTCATTCCAACCCCTCCTTCTAGCACCTTTCACTATCCCAGGTTTCTCCAAACTCCCTCCAACCTGGCCTTGGACACTTCCAGGGGTCCAGGGGCAGCCACAGCTTCTCTGGGCACCTGTGCCAGGCCCTCACAGAAATTTGTGAGCTCTGCAAGTCAGACCCCAGCTATATATTTGACTCCCAGAATGAATGTGCACAGGCGCTGTAATCAGAACTCTGGGTGAGCCATTCTGGACAAGTTCCGTGAAAGTTTTTTTAAAAATATGAAGGGATGACATCCTCACCCATGGAAATCCATGGGAGTTCTGCCAATTGCTCCACTCAAGCCAGGAGGTCATTGAAATGCAGGATTGCTTCCTGGATTATTAAGGTTGTGACATTTCCTGGCACAAACAAGGACACATTAAATCATTTAGTGATTATTGTGGCTTCTTGGAATTCCTGTCTGTTCCATCTTGGTTTTCTTCCCTGTTCCCAGCTGATTTTTACCTTAACATTTCCTATGTTTATCAGCATGTACCACAACCTTAACATTACTTAAGCACAGGTTTTTAAATTTAACTGGATGTGGAGGCAATTAATGAGGCCATCTGTCTTGTGAGAGAAAGATCACACGAAGGCTTGTGTTCCTGAAAGCACCATTTTTTTGGCAAACAAGGAATCCTATCAGACCCTTGGAACATTTGCTCACTCCTTTCACAAGGGTCCCCTTCAGTGCAGTAGGTGGGAGGCTCAGATGCAGCTCCTGGAATTACAGGATACTCAGGAACTCTTTCCAAGTGTGTTTTACAGAAAATATTGATCTTTGGAGCACTAGGAGAAAAGGATGGATAAGGAACGATGTGTGTTGTCACAGTGGGAAGACAGAGCCTTGGCTGCCACAAGATCCAAGGGGCAGGGAAAGCTGGGACTCCACGCAATTCCCTGTTTGCCTCAGGAATTTGTTTCCATCTCCGTTTCAGGCACCTGTGCCTTGATCCTGAGGGGAAGGGAGATGGAGATGCCGTTTTCAGCGTCATGGGGAAGAAGTGGAGGTGCATCATTTGGAGTGAATCCCTTCTGATTCCCCCTTTATTTTCCACAGTGATCATTCCAAGCCAAGCCTTGGCCCCTTGGAGTGAAATCCTGCCCAGTGCTGTCAGATCCCAGCTGGGAGCTACGCCCAAATAAATCCACTGGATTGAGTGGGAATATTTAAACACATCGACTGCCTTACAGGATAATTTGGAGAAGCAGGATCCTAAGCCCCCTTTTCCATGGGTCGTCTGGTGGCTTTTGCACAGCCCCAGCCTCGCCCAGCAGTAGTGAGGGAATAATAAATTGGATAAAGTGCTGAGGTTGGACAATTCCAACAATTCTCTCCAGACAAAAAATAACACATTTTAATGTGTTGTTTTCCAACAAGAGCCACGGTGCTGCCACCAACCATCTCCCAGCCCTGCACCCAGCAGGACAGAGGAGTGGCAGAGCCCTAAAATCGGAGTTTTTGGGCGAGCCCCAGCCCATGCCAGCAGCTGCCACGAGATGGCAGCCGGAGGAGAGCCTGCCAGCACCGCCCCGATCAGTCCTGCAGGTCTGAAAAGTCATGAAAGCCACTCTCTCTCCAACGCCCCAGCTGCATTAATATTTTACTAATTGACATTTTTACAGTATCACTCAAGCACTTCTTTAAAACTAGCGCGGGTGCTCTTCACAGTAACGCAGCCGTCGATAGCAGCAGCAGATAAAACAGTTAAACCAGAGAGAGCCGAGCTGTAATTTAGTAACTCTTTAAGAATTTATGTTTCCTTCCCTTCTCAAGTTTACATTCTAAAGCTGAAGCGCTTTTATGGAAGCTGTAAAGAATTCCAGCATAATTGTGACTTTATTCACTGGAGCTGTCTTCAGCACACAGCGCCGGCTCTGGAGCTGTGTGTGCCCAAGGAGAATCCCCTGGAAGCAAATGTTTCCTTGGATAAGCAGCCAGCAAGTCTTGCAGGATCTATTTCTAACTCTATTTTTTTTTTCATTGGTGGGATTCTGGAGAGTCCTAATCTGTTCTGTGCTCAGCTTGACCTAAAACCAGTCTTAAATCTATCTAAAATCTTGACTACTGCCTTTGGACTTTGAAAATCAAGTATCAGTTCTAGGCTGTGCTGTTCCAATTGAATTTCTGAACACAAATTCTGAAGATCCCCACATTTCAGATGAAAACTCCTTGTGGTCTGCTAATTTTCCATGCAATCCTGTCAGGATTTGACACCCCCAATCATAAATGTGTATAATTACATCCCTGCCCTTATTGTGTATGCTCAGAAAATGGGGATGGGCTCAATAATAGACGTTTGTTAATCTGTAGGGTTGTATCATTCTTTACTTAAACTTCACCTTTGCACAGGTCATCTCTAGGAGCTCCTGATTTACTGGAGGAGATGATTTATGTGGCCAGGCCCCTTTTCCAGGCCCTGTGTTCTCCCATTTCTGTAGCAGCACAAAGGGGATTTAAAGGACATTTTTGTGTTTCCATGGCAAAGGGGAATCCCCTGCTAGGATAAAGCTGGAAAATCTTGTGCCATCTGATCCTTCTCCCTTTCTCCCCCACGCCAGGGATGTTCTGGGACACATCCAGGGCAGGAGGGGACATGGCCACAGCCAAAGTGTTCTCAGAGAGCCCTGAGCCAGGAAATCAGTCCTTGGGGGTGATCCCAGCTGGCACCAAGCAGTGACCATTTGGCTGCTCTGAGTTCCAACAGGGGTGGTTCAGCCCCAGGCTCAGGGATGAAAGGAGGTGGACAGGTGGCTTCCAGCCATGTTTGCCTTCCTCCTATTCCTCCTCCTCCTTCTCCTCCCCACGCCTTATATTGGAAAATGCAAAATATTACAATGACTTCACCTGAGGAGAACACGAAGCTTAAGGAGGTTTTGGAGCTCTCCTTTGTTACAGCAGGGGAGGGGATGGACATTGCCTTCACCCCCCCTGTAGATCCAAACTCTTCATTTTGTAGGCAGCAGCAGAAATGGCGCTGAGATGATGAAATCACACCCAAAAACTATTGAATCCCCTCTGGGTGCAAACAGCAGCTCCTTCAACCAGTATTTGGTCAATCTCATCATTTCCAGCACAGAAGTTGCCCTGCTGAAAGCCTTTTCTGTTCTTCCCTGCTCTGCCAGCCCCTCCTTGGGCAAGCTGGAGCCATTCCCTGGAGCAGGGGCTCCAGGAGAGCTCCTGGGCACTGGAGCCAGCCTGGCGTGCTGGGGCTTTGTTTAGATGCTGTGAAAGGCATCGCACAAGTAATTACTGGGTTTTAGCTCCACTGGAACAATGTCATGTGCTCGTGTTTGAATTGTGGCACTGACCAGGCGGGATCTGCCCCACGCCTGGCAGGGTTTGTGTGGGTCCCTGGGAGGGGGGAATGGATTCACCCACTGCTGACAGCTGCTTAGCTCTGCCAGGCTGCTCTGGTGATGTTTTAGCTGCTGTTCAATCCTCAGCCCATTCCCTGCATTTTGCTCTGGGACTCACTTCAGTCACAGGGATGTTTTGGCTTTTCCTTTTATTGGTGCCCAGCTTGCCTCCTGCAGCTCTGTTTGTGCTCAGCAAAGCTTCAGGTGTGGATTTGGAGGCCAGGTGTAATATCAGGGTCTGGATTAAGAGCAAACACTTCACTTAGAGCCAGTGAACAGCCCTCAGATATCTGAGATTTTCACTCCCTGGTTCCCTCATGCAGCTTTGTCACTTCTTTCTGAGGGCAAAGTTTTAATTGAGAGGGTAAAACCCAGCTCAGACAAGACCTAGGACATATTGACACAGATCTGTTGATAATATTTATCAAAATTAATGGGACACTCCCACTCCTAATGTGAATAGTTTATAATTATTATTTGGCTCATTGAAAAGGTTGGCACGCACTGGAAAAGGAGAAATGGACAGCAAAGTTCCTTCATTCTCACAGAAGTGATGATAAACAATAAATTATTGAAGAAAATTAAGTATTATAATTGGAGAACATTCCCCTATTACTAAGTAAAGCCAGCCATTAGCATCCAATTTGCATTTTAGACTGTGCAGCAGGAAATATTTAAGTTGACAAATAGGATATTTAATACAGCAACAGATACTTGGCAGTTAGACATTAACAACTGTTACTGGGGTGATTTATTCCCCATTATCCAAAGGGCATTACTCTGTGCATATGATTCTGAAATTAACTCCAGTTTTCCAAGAGGCCTTGGCTGCCTGACCCCTTAATATCCTTATAATGAGTCCATTTACCATTCCAGGGCTGAGGCAAGTTGTTCACTGGGAGATTTGTTTTAAGGGGTCCTCTGTAGGGCAGCTCTTGGTGTGTGGGAACATTTCTCACTGGCAGGGTAGGCACAGGGATTTTTAAAGTGGGAAAAACTCCTGGGAAAACCAAGCTCTGGTTATTGGAGTGGAGGAGCCTTGCAGAAGCAATCCATGGTGCTTCCCTCAGCCTCCCTGAAGGATTATTCCTGAAGTTACAGAACAGACCTGGCTGTTCCTGTTTGGAAGTGGTTTGTGGAATCACAGAATCCCAGCATGGTTTGGGTGGGAAGGGACTCTAAACCCACCCAGTGCCACCCCTGCCATGGCAGGGACACCTCCCACTGTCCCAGGTGCTCCCAGCCCCAGTGTCCAGCCTGGCCTGGGACATTCCAGGGATGCAGGGGCAGCCCCAGCTGCTCTGGGCACCTGTGCCAGGGCCTGCCCACCCTCACAGCCAGGAATTCCTTCCTCACATCTTCATCACTGCCAACCCTGCTCCAGCACCAGAATGCCAACACACAGGGCAAAACCAGGCAGAGATGTTCCTTCACAACTGCTGAATTTTACTCTTCTTGTTGTTCTTTTTAATTTATTTGAATGCCCCTCTTTGTTTTTGATTAGGTGTGGGCAACAGACCTTGACCTTTGCTACAGTGACCAGCTGGCCCTGAGTCGGCTCCTGGTGTACCTGACAGATGGAAATGTGGATTGTGGCTCCAGCATCCTGCAAGCACCTCTGGGAGCAAAGGAGAGCCAAAGCCAACGGGTTCAGCACGAGGGGACAAAACCTGTAAGCAGTGATGTGTTCCCAAAGAGAGCCATTCATGGAACTCCCAGTTCCTGTTCTGTTCCAGAGGGGCTGAATCTGCTCCCTTCAGGTTTTAAACTGCTGCTCTTGGATTTTACCAGGTTAATGAAGCCATGGGCTAACAGCACAGCAGGAGTTAAAGGGGAACCATCCCATCCCTGGCAGTGCCCAAGGCCAGGCTGGACAGCGCTTGGAGCACCCTGGGATGTCCCAGGTGTCCCTGCCCAGGGCAGGGGGTGGAATGGGATCAGCTTTAAGGTCCCTTCCCCCTCAAATATTCTGGGGTTCTATAAAATGGGAAGAAAGGTCTTTAGAAAAGCCAGCCTAAGAAGTGTCTGTGTGTACACACACGTACGTATGTAAAACAAAACAAAAGCTGTTTGCCGTATTTTGACAGAAGATTCACAGCTCCCTTTTTTCCATCCATAGAGGAGGGAATGTATCACCATTCCAAAAATGTCATGGAGCTGTAATTTAGAGGTTAACGAGCTCTTGATCCATTGTTCTCGTCAAGCAACCACTTCTAGTTGGAGAGAAGTAAATTAGATCTGATTAGTCCCAATAGTCCAAGTTTTAGAAATGAAAAGTAATCAAGTAGCAACTTTTTTTTTTAATTAAAATTCTGTCAGAATTAACATAAATTGTTATTATATGCTTTATTTTTAATTCTTTCTGTATTTCTGAGATTTTTATCTCCTGAAGAGTTAACTACAAGCCTGCAGTCTCCCAGGAAAAGAGAAAAAGAAACAAACCAAGAGACAAATGTTTTTACTGCACATGATCTGTAATGAATGATTAAGTAAAACACTTTGTGTAAAATTATGATGTTAATAATGATTCTGTCCCTTTTAATTTATTAGATATTCTCCATGCTGGTAGGGCTGATTTTGATAAAATGGAGCAGCCCTGCAGTTTGTGCGAGGATTTTATTTTTAGAACTCCTTCTTTGAAAGAACAAATTTCCTAGATACTGCTGCTCCTGTAATTATGTACAAAACCAATCACTCATTATAGTTAGGATACATTATCTTCTAGACAGATGAGGCTAAATAAGCAACACATTAATAATTCATCCTGCAGTTCATTATGCATGTGTATGCATGCTTTGTAGCTGAAATAAGCACCTCATCAACCTGATGCCAACCCTTAAACAATAGTTCTGTGTTATTGCAGCCACATTCAAGTTTACGCTTGTTAAACTGCTGCTTGGATTATTTTATCAAGCATTCATTTATTTTTGGTCCCCTACTGCAGAGAAACAGATTTTGGAAGCTCCTTTTTTAAGTTAATGACTTGAGCAATGGGTGTTATTAATTCTCAGAATATTATAAACATGATTAATTTTCAGGCAGAGATGTATTAGATCAGGATTTCAGCTATGTCAACTTAAATGAGTCAATGTCAAAACAAATATCATTTTAGGGAAAATACTGTAAATTACAGGCTTTGATGTGCAGTGTACCTGCTCCCAGGGACATTAAAAGTACCACCAGGAAAACCCTGATTTAGAACTGCTCTGCTCAGAGCTCCTCAGAGCAACATCTCTGTTCTTCTGGCACTGGTGATAGTTTAAACTTGATACAGCACCAACCTTTATCCAAGGGGGAGAGAGGGCAGGGTCAGGTGGGAATAAATATTGGGAATAAATTCCTCCCTGGGGGTGGACAGACCCTGGCACAGGTGCCCAGAGCAGCTGTGGCTGCCCCTGGATCCCTGGGATGTCCAGAGCCAGGCTGGATTCAGTGCTCTCACAGAGCTCAGTGACCACTGAAGCTGTGAAAACACCAAAATGTGGTTCATGGAGCAATTCTGTGGGTCTGACCTGTCAAACAGGGGTTTATGGAAATGTCTGTGTCCAGCACAGCCTGTGAGGAACGGGGATTCCTCCAAATGGAGCCTTACTCCACACTGAGTTCACTGGCAAAAAGCATTTACGGAACCACAGGACCTCAGGATGGTCTGGGTTGGAAAGGAACTTTGAGCTCATCCCCATCCCACCCCTGCCATGGCAGGGACACCTTCCCCTGTCCCAGGCTGCTCCCAGCCCCAGTGTCCAGCCTGGCCTTGGGCGTTCCAGGGATGCAGGGGCAGCCCCAGCTGCTCTGGGAATCCCATTCCAGGGAACACTTTCTTCCCAATGTCCCACCGAACCCCACCCAATCAGTCTGAAGCCATTTCTTGTCCTGTCCCTCCATCCCCTGTGAGAAGTCAGTCAATAGTTTGGCATTTAGCTGTTGGGTTCTGGTATGAATGGTGTGAAAAGGAGGAGCCCTGGGTGAAAAGGTAGTAATTCAGCATTTAGCTGTTGGGCTCTGACACGAGCTGGTGTGACAATGAGCAACCCTGGGGTGTTCTCTGCAGCCTGCCCCCAGCAGCCCCTGGTGTGCCGTGGCCAGCAGCCAGCTGAGGCATTCCAGCCTCTCAGGGATCTCCTACAGCCTCCTCTTCCACGTCTGCAAAGCTCATGGGATTGGATTTGACCTCCAGGTATGAACAGGAAAGATGAGACAAATGTGATATTCGTTCTGCAGAATTTTTGTTTGTAAATTCCTTTATGATAAAACCACTTCCGGCAATGTAAATCATAAATCGTGGAATTGTTAGGGTTGAAAAAGACTTCTGACATCATCCAATCATCAACCCACCACCCCCATGTTCACCACTAAGCCATGTCCTCAAGTGCCACATAAACATAATTTTCTTTCAATTTAAGTTTGTGTAAGACTTTAAAGGGGTTAACCTGCTTTTTGATAAGAATAACTGTGTAAGGAGATAATTTTTGAGATACTTTTGACCATCTCTTACTGCTTTGAAACCCAAACACTTGCTGTGGGATAGACTCTGCTGCATTTATTGTATTCTCTACAATAAGTTAAAACAATAATCTATTTAAACTGAGCGAGAATTCCTTACACACAATCCCAAACCAGCCCTCCTTAGTTTGGGTGTGTACTTACTGTGACACATTTATTACAATTCCCACTATTTTAGGAATAAATAAAGCAATTTTGTCTTAATTAACAGGAGAAACAGGGAACAGTTTTTGTGTTGTATGAAGACCAGAAGCGACACAGCCTGGGAATGATGTAAGTGTGGGGTGTCCCTGACCCAGGGTGACAAAGAGCTGGGGACACTCTGGGACACAGCCTGGGAATGATGGAAGTGTGACTGTCCCTAAGCCAGGGTGACAAAGAGCTGGGGACACCCTGGGACACAGCCTGGGAATGATGTGGGGAATGTCCCTAACCCAGGGTGACAAAGAGCTGGGGACACCCTGGGACACAGATTGGGAATGATGGAAGTGGGGAATGTCCCTAAGCCAGGGTGACAAAGAGCTGGGGACACCCTGGGACACAGATTGGGAATGATGGAAGTGTGACTGTCCCTAAGCCAGGGTGACAAAGAGCTGGGGACACCCTGGGACACAGATTGGGAATGATGTGGGGAATGTCCCTAAGCCAGGGTGACAAAGAGCTGGGGACACCCTGGGACACAGATTGGGAATGATGGAAGTGTGACTGTCCCTAAGCCAGGGTGACAAAGAGCTGGGGACACCCTGGGACACAGATTGGGAATGATGGAAGTGGGGAATGTCCCTAAGCCAGGGTGACAAAGAGCTGGGGACACCCTGGGCGTGCAGGGAGTGACAAAGGCCAGTGACAAGAGCCCTGACCTCTCCCAGGAGTGGCCTTTGGGGCAGTTTTTGGGTGGATTTCAGCGTTTCAGCAATAAAAGAAGGCCAGGGCTGTGCTGAGCTCAGGGGCTGGTGGCACTGCAGGCTCAGGAGCTGCTGGAATTGGCTTTAGGAGAGCTGCATTCCCTTCAGGAGCAATGGATTAGCACAGCCTTACTCCTACAGGCAACATTATTAAAAGCCTGACTTCCAGGAGGCAAAGGAGGGTGAAGTTTAATGCCTTTTTATATTGTTCTTGCCCAAGTTTCCTGGCCAAATAGGATGTAATGAGTGAGGAGCTGAAGCCTTGTGCTCTCAGCCTGTTCTGTATTCCTTTGGTGCTGCAGCTATTTCATTAATGACCTGGATAACAAAACAGCTTCTTCAAGTGCTGGATGTGCCTGCAAGTGTTCTGGAGGGCAGGAATGGAATTCAAAATGATCTCCACAAATTGAAGGAACAATATGAGAAATAGAATTAGGTTTGGTTGGAACCAGGTGGAAGAAATTACCTTTAGAGAGCAGTAATGAATATGAGGAACAAGGAGGTTTTGGGAGCAGGATCTGTGAATTAAACAATGTCTTTTTCCTGTGGAAAAAGATAAACAGAGTATCCTGGGAGATACTGGAAGAAATCCTGCTGTTCTGTGAGAGGGAGGCAATGAAAATGTTTAGAGTTCTGGAGAGCATGACTGACAAGGAAAGACTAAAAAGGAGAGGGAGGGCAGAAATGGGATCTGCTAACGATCTCCCAGCACAGAAAAGGCCTCTGCAGGAAGGGAAAATCTGATTTTTTGGTAGTAGGAGAAGAAGAAATAAACTCAACTTGCAACAAAGAGGGTTCCTGTTGACTGCCATCGCATTTTCAGTGCAACTTCATAGCCTTAATTGGGAAATATTTTCAAGATTATAGGAGTTGGAGCTTATGAAGTAACTGAAATACCTGAAACATCTCTGAGAATTACACATTTCATTCCATCAGAGATCTGTGGTCGATTCCAGTGCGTGAGGCACATTATTCCTCAGTGTAATTCCCTGTTCCATAAGGTCTGGGGAGTCTGTGTGCACCACTGGCAAACCAGAGCCTCCAAAGCTGCAGCAATCCAAGGAATGTTGATCCTGCTGAAATGTCTTTCCCAAATTTTAGGCTGAAGCAAGTTTTTCCCAAGTGATGTGGGTGTTTCAAGTGTTCTGCTGCCTCAGTCCTCCCTCAGCAGTCACCTTTTACTTGGAGTAGCTGAAACCTCTCTGCTTACTTCTGCTAAGTTGATTAATAAAAATTATTTATTACACAAATCCTTCCCGTTGACAAGTTAAAATGGAGCCTCATCTTTCATATCTCCCTGAAGATTTTCACCTTGTGAGATTGAAAATCCTCATTAAATTCCAGCACCAGGCAGGCACAAATGAGAGGGCGATTGTTTTTAAGCATGTGAAGGGAATCATTGGTAAACTCATTTGTTTGGATATCATTAACAGAACAATCGGAGAGGATCTCCAGGGGGTCCTCCTGACCTTTGCTCGCAATCTCTTCATCATCCATCAAGAAATATCAGCACCTAATATGCAAGGCGAGACCAATTTTAAGGTGAGGTGTTAATTAACTAACGATCCTGGTTAATTTCTGTACAAGGCCTGCAAATACCTCATGCTGGATCATAAACAAGTGCTAAACCATTCCTTTTTTATCACTGCCTGTGTGTGGTTTACAGTGTCTGGGTCAGTGTAGTGGGTCTCCCACGGAACCCGTTAGTTAAATTTAAGTTTGAAACTTTTTCTTTGAAAAGAGACATCCTTGAGCGTGAAATTATTTGTAATCTAATGCTCCTGAGTGTCCTTTGGAAGAGCAAAGGAGCTGTTGGCACTGCCTCACACAGTTCTGTCACAATTGCCTGCTTTATTTTAAAGGGACACCATCAAGGTAAGGATCTTAAATTAGAAACAAATCTCTCAGTTGGTAATAACTGCCTGGATTATTAACACTCATTTCTTTTCAGCAGGCAGCCACTAATCCGTTCCTTCCCACCCTCACCCCGCCATCCCTTTCCCAAGTGGGTTTTGTTCCCAATTTTCTGTGCTGTTGGAACGTGCCCATCCCTGGATGCTCCGAGGGGGAGGACAAAGCACAGGGGCTCACCCTGGGGAGGTTCCCCCACCTTCCTGCCAGAGCCAGCAAAGAATCATCAACCCAACCCCTGCCCTGGGACAAGCCCTCCTCACAAAGCTGCTTTTGATTCCACAGAATTGCTCAGCTGCCCACAGGGAGCCTCTTTTTTGCTGAGCTGCAGCACCTTTAACTTTATCAAAACTTTCCAAGATGCCGTGTGTGTTTTGTGAGAGGTGGAGGGGAACGCTCTGTTAGATTTGTATCTTCAGTCATGTCACATAATTTATAGCAGATTCTTTCCACCCTGACTGGATTTTCCAGTAGAGTGTGAAATGACAGATTTTGGGGAAGACATAATTAAATTTCAACATGTTACAGAATAAGCAACAACAACAAAAAAAAAATCCCATTTTTCAATATGAGGGAATGAAAAGCAACCACTGAGGAAAAATAAAAAAGAGAAGTTTTCTCCATTGTGCATGAACATATGTGAAATAAAACACCTGTTAGTTAATTAGGAGTACAAACTGTATTTTTATTTACCTGGGATTTGTACATATTTACTAATAATTCCCCCCAGTGTCTCCAAAGCAATATTAAATTTAATTGGTGCATCCTGTCCTGTGTAACCCTGTTACCTCTTCAAGGCAGGCACTGCCAGCTGTGCACCCTGGCTGCTGGATTCCATTATAATGCCCATTAAATAACTTGTATTCCTGGAATCTGTTACAGATGGCAATTCGAGATATTGAAGCAATTCTAGGAGTTACAGCAGAAAACAAACTGAGATTGGAAGAAGAGCAACCTTGGGAAGCAGATGCTCTGACAGAATAGTTAACAGAAAATGTTCAAGTGCCTCATTCCTTATGCTTCTGGAAACTCTTCCTCATCTGTAAGAACAGGTTTGGTTTTCCTTCTGAGCTGGTGTGTGAAGTAACATTAACTGAGACAGAAAATCTCTGTGGTTCCTGCCTGTGGCACTGGGAACATCCCACCTTTCTTGCTGGAAAGCACAGGATCATCCTAATGCTCCTCGTGTCCCTGTTGTCATTCCTGGAGTTCAGCGTGTGGGTTAAAATCTCGTTAATGGGGTCGTGCTGCCTTTGTCACCGACTCCGAGCAGGAGGAGCAGATCCTCTGAGAAGAGCCCTGGGAGCCCAAATTCCCTTTCCAACAGGCTGAAATACTGAGCACTGAAAGGAAGGGAGTGCAGAGGCTGCCAGGATGGGCAGAGGGACGGAGCAGCTCTGCTGGGAGGAAAGGCTGGCACAGCTGGGCTTGTTCACCTGCACAGGAGAAGCTCTGGGCTGAGCTCAGGGTGAAGATGGAGAGAGAGCACTCAGGAGCACCTGGGGTGCCAGGACAAGGGGCAATGGCTTCAAACTGAAGGAGATTGGGGCTAGCTGAGATCTCAGGAAGGAATCCTTCCCTGGCACAGGTGCCCAGAGCAGCTTGGCTGCCCCTGGATCCCTGGCAGTGCCCAGGGCCAGGCTGGACATTGGGGCTGGGAGCACCTGGGACAGGGGAAGGTGTCCCTGCCATGGCAAGGGGGTTGCATCTGGATGATTTTTAAGGTCCCTTCCAACTTGAACTATTCCATGGATCTTTTGCCTATAAATGCTTTAATTTAAACCCCACTTCATCAGTAATCCCAGAAACACACATTCCTCTGCAGAGCCATCTCTGTTGTTATGCTGCTTTTTCTGTTATCTAAAGACTTTTGCAGCAGTTCTTTCGTGGTCATTTTGAAATTATCAAAAAGAACAGTAATAGCACTAATTCATCAATAGAATTCTCCTTGCACTGTGATTCCCAGAATTCCATGACTTTTGCAGGTCTGTCCATCTGTATTTTGGACACTGGTGACCCTTTTGGTCACAACTGCTGTGCACTGTTGTTAAAGGACAACATTATATTTGTAAAATCACCTTTATCCATCAAATCTTTAATATCCCAACAGATAACGCATTCCACATTTTACTAAGGAAGAGCAGATCCCACTGCATGGAGCTTTTATCCTAGGAATGGCAAGTATCCTTGGGATTAGTTCCCAAAAAGCTCAGGCAAAACCAGTTTTAACACAAATACTAAACAATACCAAGCAGTTGCACGAGATCAGCACCCAGTTTTTCTGATAGCAAATCTTTGATCCCTCAGCATGAGACATTATTTTCTGTGGAGTTTGTTCCTCTTCTACTTTGATCACAGAATTAATTCATTGCAGATGAAAACGTTTGCATAAATGCTGGTTACTGCTTCAAATAAAAATCCACAGGAGTATTTTTATTTCCCGGTTTTATTGCTGTTTTACATCAGCGTGGTGCTGGGTTTGGATAGCCCAGAGCTCACAGAGACTTTGCCAAGGTGGAATTTAGCTGCACTTGAGCTGGTTTGCAAAGGGTTAAGGAAAAGGAAGCCTTGATCCAAGCCAGAACAACATAAGGTCTGAGAGGCTCATTAGTTCACTGGCACTTGATAGACTGCAGTGTCCTAGGAGGAAATGAAACCTGCACTTCCTTCTGCCTTTGTTCTGCCCTGACAAAAGAAAACTGTACCTGTTTTTGCAGGAAACAAGTGACCTGAAAGTTCCCGTGGTGAGAGAGATTTCACAGCGTGTGCAAAGTGTGAAATGTATTTTGAGGGGGGGGGAAAAAGTTTTTAATTACTACTAACACTTCTGAGCCTTGAGCTGATGGAAGGATTGAAAACTGCTCTGCAGTCTCTCACATTCAGCTCCCATGCTGCTGGTGCCAAAAATGTGGTTTTTTTAGCAATGCTGCAGATTTAAAATGAAATTCTAATATTGTTAAAAAGGCAGGGATATCATTCTGTTCACACTACTGGATTATTTATTCCCACTCATTAAAAGAGTTATAGAGTTGTTGAACTGTAGGTTGAATTTCAGAACACGAGCTGGGTGGGAAGAAAAACAGAACAAGTGTGAAGCAAAAGATTAAAGGCGGCCCAAGTGTGGCTTCTCATCAGAAACTGCCCCAAAAAATGCCAGATTTGGGCAAAAGCTGGAGCTGGCTCCTCAGCTGCAGGGAGTGGAGGAATGCTCGTGGAAGCAGGTGAGGGCCAGCAGGTTTGGCAGCAACTGCAGAGGCTGCAGACAATTAAAAGAAAGGATTTGTGCTCCCCAGGAGTCAGAGCTGGAAATGGAGGTGTTTGTTTAACTGGCAGCACTTGGTGGATTTTGTTTCAGCCAGAATTCAGTGTAGCACAGACCAGGACATTCTCCTGAAAGAGCTACCTGGAGTTGATGAGACTGGAAACTGGGTCTCCTGTTTTAGGTAGTTGGGTTTAAAGCCCTGGGTAAAAGAAATTAAAAAAGCTTTTAGCCCACATTTCCACATTTAGCATGACAACTCTGAGCACAGAGAAAAACAAACAAACAAAAAAAGCAGTTTATCAACACAACCACTTCCAGATGTCTTCTGAAATGAAATGTTTACCCTCCCTCTTTCCTGGAAGATCGCCAGCACCTCAAGATCAGGAGAATTCACCACCTTCCCTCTAGGTTAAGGTAACAAATCCCTGGATTTTTAAGGCTATCCTTAAAACTTCATATAAAATCCATTTAACAACAGGATACTGTAGCTCTGAGGCACCCCCTGTTACACTGTAGAGATCCTCTGTATTTCATTTTAGACTGCAGTACTTGTTATATTGATGAAGAACAAAAGATTAAGAACTACAACCATTGACAACCTTCATTAATGTAATTAATGAAACACAACAGCATTGCATGACTTTTAAGGTTCAATACTTTATTTCAACCCTTCGGCACAGTACCACATTCCAACTTTTCCATCCTCAGCCACCACTAAAGAAAGATATTAGAGCTAAACTATATGCTCTATTAATTACAGGGAGGTGAACTTGAAGGGGAAATTTGTTGCTGGTGATGATTAATAATTACTTGTTCTACACACATGTAGTACAGTAAATAATCAGGGCATATTGTTGGGGAGTAATTGATTAGTTAGCATGTTCATACTGGATAGCTCCATGGTCTAAGATTGCTGAATTTGAGATATTGCTTGCAATTATTGAAAGAAAAAATCTGTTTCCATTTCTCAGTTTTCTGGACTTTCCCCCCCTCTCAAACAGAATGTTAAATGGTTCAAAACCTCAGCTTTTAATTAGAAAAATGGAATATAGACTGTGATTTAAAAATATTTCTCTGAAGGGGTCCGACGCTTGAAGGCTTCTAGGGAGGTCTGCCAGGTAAAGCCAGCGCAGCCTGGGTGGTGCTGCAGGTGCTCCCTCAGCCCGTCGGTGTCAACAAAACCTTTCTAAAAACGTGATTGTCCATTTTGTGCTGATGCTCCCTCTCCTCCTCGCTCCGTGCAGGGCTCAGGGTGGTTCATGCCCTCAGCACGGGCAGCTCCAGCGCAGTCTCGGTGTGTCTGTCACGGAACCCCAGGATCGCCGAGGCTGGAAAAGCCCCCCAAGGTCACCCAGTCCCAGCTGTGCCCATCCCCACCTCGTCCCCAGCCCAGAGGCCCGAGTGCCACCCCCAGGAATTCCTGGGACACCCCCAGGGATGGGCACTGCAAACCTCCCTGGGCAGCCCCAATGTCTAATCCGCCTTTCTGGGAAGAAATTCCTCCCAATGTCCACCTGAGCCTCCCCTGGTGCAGCTGAAGGCGATGTCCTCCTCCTGTCCCTGTTCCCCCCCGGCTGTCCCCTCCTGTCAGGAGCTGTGCAGAGCCACAAGGGCCCCCCTGATCCCCCTTTTCTCCAGGCTGAGCCCCTTTCCAGCTCCCTCAGCCTCTCCTGGGGCTCCAGCCCCTTCCCAACTCCGTTCCCCTCCCTGGACAGACTCCAGCCCCTCAGTGTCCTTCCCGAACAGAGGGGCCCAGACTGTTCAATTCCCGTTCAATTTCCGGGCCGCTGTCCCGCTCTGTTCCAGGGACCATCCCTCTCCATTTCCAGGTGATTCCCGCTCTGTTCCCCGGGCAATTCCTTCCCCATTCCCGGGGCCATTCCCGCTCGGTTCCCGCCCCCGGGCGGCGCAGGCGCGCTGCGGGCGCAGGCGCGGAGCCCCGCGGGATGCGGGCGCTGCTGCGGCGGCTGCACGGCGCGGCCGTGGCGCTGCTGCTGTGGCGGGGCCGGGCTCCGTCCCCGGCCCGGCCCGCCGCCTCCGAGGTGCTGAGCCAGCACCTGCGGCAGCGCCGCCTGCCCCACTGGACCTCGTTCTGCGTCAAGTACAGCGCGGTGCACAACGACCAGTTCGGCCTCTCGCACTTCAACTGGCCCGTGGACGGCGCCAACTACCTGGTGCTGCGCACCGGCTGCTTCCCCTTCATCAAGTACCACTGCTCCCGTGCCGCTCCGCAGGACCTGGCGCTGCAGGACGCCTTCTTCACCGCCCTCAAGGTGCTCAACGCCGGTGAGTCCGGCCCGGAGCGGCGCCCTGAGGGGCGCGGCCTGAGGGGGACGGGACCGCGGCTCGGACTGGGCAGCTCCGCTCCCTCTCCGTCTCCTTTTGCTTCTCTTTCTCTCTGTCGCTCCTCCTCACCGTCTCCTCTCTTTCCCCTGTCCCTCACTTTCTCCTCTCTTTCCCCTGTCCCTCACTTTCGCCTCTCTTTCCCCTGTCCCTCACTTTCGCCTCTCTTTCCCCTGTCCCTCACTTTCGCCTCTCTTTCCCCTGTCCCTCACTTTCGCCTCTCTTTCCCCTGTCCTTCACTTTCTCCTCTCTTTCCCCTGTCCCTCACTTTCGCCTCTCTTTCCCCTGTCCCTCACTTTCGCCTCTCTTTCCCCTGTCCCTCACTTTCTCCTCTCTTTTCCTCGTTCCTCTCTTTCTCTCCTGTCCCCTCTTTTTCTCCTTTCCCTTCTCCTCCGTCTCTTCCCCCTCGCCCTTTCTCCTTACTCCTCTCCTCTCTCTCCCTCTCTCCTTTCCCTTCTCTCCTCCTCCCCTTTCTCCGTTCCCTCTCCTCCTTTCCCTCTCGGCCCAGGAGTTCGGAGCCGTGTGCTCAGGCAGGGCAGAGCCCTAACTCGGCCCTGTCTGTCGGGGCTCAGGCCGGGCTGGTATTGCTCTGGGCGCTGTGACAGGCACAGATCGCCCTGGTGGGATTCACGCCGCTCTCGCCTTTGGCAGGGAGCGTTTTCCAGCTGGAAATCCGCCTGCCGGGGAGGAACTTTTGTCCTCTGAGCAATTCTGGAGCGAAACTCTTTCAGGCAGTGTCTGGTGCAGGAATGGTCAGCCTGCTTGGATCCTAACGTGCTGTCGGAATAGAAATCCTTGTAATAAAAAGGCTTTATCAGCACCTTATTAGTATAAAAGTAGATATAGTTAAGTTTTGAAGTATATTATTCCAGAATTTTGGCTGCAGATTCAATGCTTATTTGAACACCACCATGGACAGTGCCAGTGCCATAATATTTCATGCATTCTTTATTTTCGTGTTTAATTTTTTAAAATTTCCTTTTCTCCGCAAGCCTTCAGTGACTTTTTCAAAACATGTCTGCTGCTCTTAATTTTCTGACCTTTCTAGGCTGATGTAGTGAGAAAATATAATCAAAAAGATTGATTTCTTAGTAACTCCTTTAAATCTGACTTTCTTTTTCCCTGCACCCAGTCACACCTTTGTTTTTCTCACAACCACCCTTCATGTTTCATATTTAAATGATTGGAAAACATGATTAAAAAGGCAATTTATTTCCCTCAGAATCCTGCTTATGCACTTAGCTTCAAGCATGTTAAATTTGGTGTTTCTGAACTCAGGGCCTAAATCCAGCTCTGGTTTTTCCTCTGTAACAAACAGAATATTGTCTGTAATAGATGGATAAATTGGCAAGGCTAAAACATGTTACTTTAAATATATGTATATATATATATATATATATATATATATATATATATATATATATATAAACCTTTTTGCCCATTGCAGTTCTGTTGGAGCTGGTGGTTTTGACTGCTGATCTGATTTTCCCCAGAGCAGCTTCATGTTGATCTATGGATTCACTGCCTATTTTTTAAATTTCTGTTCTGACATAGACTCCAATAACTTAAGTGGATATTCTGGGAGTTTGGGTTTAGTATTTGAAGATAAATATATATATTTAATCACTAGAAATCACGTATACATGGCAATGTTTCATTTCTTTTCATGTTGTTCTCCTCCTGTTTTCTTTTTCTGATAATTCCTGCTTATTGCTGCTTCCTGCCTCGTGTCAACAGGAAAGGTGTTGAGCACTGATTGCTGCATTTAAATAAAGACAAAAGATTTCTAAGACAGCTTTTCCAGGGATACTTTCCCTCTCAGTTCATTTTGGAGCCCCCATTCCTCGCTCTGAATTTGCAGTTTGGATTTCACTCTGTGTGTGTGTAACGTGTTTTTATCTCTCCTCAGGCATCCCAACTTTGCTGTATGGAATTGGCTCCTGGTTCTTTGCCCGTGTCACAGAGACTGTTCACACCAGCCATGGCCCAGTCACTATTTATTTTCTAAATAAAGAAGATGAAGGAGCCATGTACTGAACTGAATAGCTGTCCTCTGGTGGGTTCTGTGCTACAAATATCTGCTGCCTTTGACTAAAAAAACCTAAAAAAATTTGGTTTTTATACTGTGTTCTCATACTCAATGTGCTGTTTCAGGAAGCTGCCTGGACATTTTGGTCGTGAGAGATTTATTTTTGCAGAGGTGTGAAGCTGAAGAATTAGAATTTCTGAGGGTGTGTCTGGAAGTCAGGGACTGGTGCTGCTGGACAAACTTGTGATCATTTCAAGAGCATTTTATCATTTCTCAACTTAGAGAATTGAATTGTAGCCTGTGGGCAAGGAAACTGTGA
This sequence comes from Molothrus aeneus, assembly GCF_037042795.1. Taxonomy (NCBI): domain Eukaryota; kingdom Metazoa; phylum Chordata; class Aves; order Passeriformes; family Icteridae; genus Molothrus; species Molothrus aeneus. Next base: position 19,112,350 of record NC_089658.1, read on the forward strand.
ATGCACTGACATTTCCAGAATGTCCCTGACAAGATAAAGCTGCTCAGGTGTAGATCCTGTCTAGATATTTCATATTGAATTAATTGTCACAGGTGTAACTGTGTCTGAATAAATCCTTGGCACTGAGTGGTCACCATCACTTGGAAGAGCCTTTGGGGAGGAAAAACCCCATCTTAAAACAAGTGCAAAATGGCTGTATTACATCTCTTGAAATGATATTTAAATAAAATGTCCAAAATTCATTTGGTGCTGGTATCATTTGCAATTCTTGAGCTCCAGATGTGTGCTGTTATTTTTTTTTTGATTGCTTTATAGGTAAGTACAAAATCTAAGTGATATAGAAGATTTAGCTCCCTGTGCTAATTCACAAATTGCTGGTATTTTTAATTAATGGGGAGAATGAGAAGAATACTACAAGAATATCTCAATTCTTGGATGCAAAATAACTGATTTCTCCAGTTGTAACCAAGCACAGCTTTAGGCACAAACAATGACAAAATGACTTCCTATCAGTTGGAAACCTGGGCAAAAATAAAAAAAAAAAGCTTTTGGGGAACTGTTTGGATAGTGGAAATCTGGAATTAATGGAAACAGGGAGACCTGTGCAGGATCTGCTGCTGGTGCTGGGATTTAGTGCCAGCAATTAATGCTGTCAGCTCCAAATCCCACAGCTGGTGATGGAAGTTGGTCATTCCAGTTCTCATGGGTCAAAAAAGAAATGTGAAATGGGTAGGGGCTGGTTTGAAGGGTAATCCCTTTTCCTCAATAAATGATTGTCAAGCTATGACTACAGTATAATGTCATTTAAATACTTTTTAACTTCATTGCAGATAACAGAAGTGTTTCCCACTTAATGAAGCAACACAAGTGGCTTTTCTAAAAGCAGCACTAAACACCTTAATCAGAGAAGTGCTTGCACTGTTAAATTTTGGAGGATATTCTTGCCACAAGTTAAATGCCTCGAAGAAGGAGAGATGGCATTACCAGAGCCCTCGTTAATAAGAAAAATTGCAGTTAGCATTTTCCTCGAGCTGATTGTCACTGCAGCCCATAAGTTTAAAGTCAAACACTGCTCATTCACTGCCACAGAGCTCATCAATACCTGGCTGTAAAGGTTTAGGCTCAACACAAGGTTGATAAAATGGCTTTTAATTACCAGGCCATAAATACAGCTCTTCACTGGAGCTGCAGCTCCTCTCCCTGCAGCTCGTTTGATTTCTGATAATGGGCACTGCTGACTTTGCTTACCTGTTTTCCAATAAGTGCAGCAGCACCCCCTGGCCCTGCAGTGATGGGCAGGGCTCCTTGGAGAACATCCCTGACAAACTGCCCTATCGATTGCTGCAGTTCCGTGCTGCTTGCAGCATTAAACGGAGCCCTGATCTCTTGTTCGATGATCTCACTGTGTAACAATTAAGCAAATGTAATATTTTCTTGTATTACATGAAAATCAATGGACCTCTTGCTCTTGGGAAGTTGATGGTGCTAAAGGATGAACTGGGAGATGTCTGAGGGCAGAGTGCAAATATGGGATGGCTCATTCCTTTCACGAGGGCTTGGGTGGGAGCTCTTGCACTTCTTCAGAGGGAAAATGAGCTGTTTGTAAGAGAGAACTTGAGTTATTAAATCATGAAACCATTTTCATGATGTGTGTCTGTAAACCCAGCTGCTTGTTTTCAAAGGTGAGACGTTTCATCTGACTTTCACTCTTGTTTTCCAATAAATACCAACTTCTTAGCCTCTATTTCTTACCACTCAGGTTTTGGCCTGAATGCAAGCTACTGAAGGCCAGGAAGATTTGTACCACCCTGTCTCAAAAAATTCTGCAGCACTCAGGAATAATTGATCCACAAAATGACCCTTTTGACTTCTGACAGATTTGATTTGCTCTGCCTCCCATTCAAAACCAAGTTTAGTTCCCCCTGCAAGCCTCGCCTTAATTATCTGTTTGCTGATGTTTAAATGAGGGAGGGATGACGTCCCAGAGCTTTGTTTCACCTCTCTTAACTACTCCAGAGAAACGAAACGCCGAGGATCAGGTGGCTCCTCCTTGTAGCACCTCTTTCAATAATAATGATCCTCGTGGGCACCTGAAGCTGCAGGAGCGGCCGTGTCACCCCTGAGCCGGGTCAGCGGGCTCGGGTGTCCCAGTTAAACTCTGCTGCTGTCCCTTAATGGGAAATGCAGCTGCTCTGCTGAAAGATCAATGTCCAATAAAGGCCGCACAATCAAATCTTGTTGCAATGATTGAGGTGCTTAATTGCCTTTCAAAGATAAGGTGGTAATCAACACACGTTCAGCTGATCTTTTTTACCGCTTCAATTACACTCTAATGGCAGAGCCAGGGCAGGATCTTTAACTACTTATACTTATTAAATCTTACCTGGCTTCTGAAAAATTACTTAAGCCCTGCAATCGATAAAGCCCAGCTCTTAATTACTATATTTCACTTTTAGGCCTTTTTGTATGCTTGATAAATGTTTCACCTGAGACTCCACGGTGCTAATGAGTTACCCCAAGAAATGCCCTTATCTGCTGCTGTCTCCAAATTGTGCTTAAACATTGGTGGGTTTGTTTGTTTCCCTGAAGTTTTGGGGCTGTTTGTTTTATTTAAATATTTTTAGATTTAATATCACTCTTTTTATCACCAGTTGATGAACTAGTTGCAGGTGGACCCAGTTCAACACAAAGTTCTTAACTTTTTTTCCCTACTGTAAATTAATGCTGGATTTAAAGATTGGATTGGAACTCCTAAATATTTATGAATAGTAGTCTCATATTGCCTGAAAAATCAGTTTTGGTGCTCTTTTCCTGCTCCCTTCTTTCCCTGGAGCAATATCCAGAGTTTTTCTCCTGCTGACCTTCCATTGACTTGGGCAGAATTTAAATCTGTCCTCACCTTACCTTGTGTGTTGACCTAAATCTCCTCACAAACCATAATTAGAGATCTCCCTGATGTATGTTGTTATTATTGAATGAAATTTAGGTATTTTTTAATAGTTGAATGCCCTTAGGCCTCTGGTTCAGAGCAACTTTTCCTGAAACAAAGGGGATTTTGCTTCATGTATTATTTACTGTGGCCATTTAATTTATATTGGCTTTTGCTGTAACCCCTTAATCATGTTCACTACAGAAAAGTGAGTTAATAAGTCTAAGAGTCGTCTTGATTTCTTTCCCTATTTCTGGAAATAGAAGTCATGATTTAAATTTTGGGCTGTATTTTTCAGTTTAAGTACACCTAAGAACAAGTGGCAGCTTCAGCACTGCAGCCAGGGAATATAGAATGAAAAGGGTCACTAATATATTGCAAGCTTGCTTGAAAGATTTATATGATTTCTAGAAAAGAATAAGATGTTGGTTTTGTATTTAAGTCCTAAAAAGTCGAATACAAACAACTTAGAGGGATTTTGAAAATAATTGCATCACTTTAAGCACAGTTTATGAGCCCTGTTGTAGTTCATTATAAACCCAATTTATTTCTTGCAGTGATATTAATAATCCTAATAGAATTAAAAGTGGAAAACATGATTAAAAGCAATCCTTCAGACAAAAACTCTTGATCAAGGGAACTTTCAAGTTTAAAATGTAAATATCAGATTAGAACACTGATTTTTGAACAAGATTACAAAGTCAAACCTGTTTTTTTTTCCTTAAAAGGAGAAATGCCATTAGATATGATTGTTACATGCTCGGTGATTCATGGGCCTGCTTATGTACTTTGTGAGATATGAATAATTTAGGAAGAAAAATCACAATAATTTTGTTGTTACTCAAGAATTTATAGGTTGACAGAAAAACAATTATGCAGCCCCTGGAGCTGGTCTGAAGGGGTGCAGGAGCATCATTAACCACACACAGCCCAACTGCTGGGGTTACCTTGTCACTGTGCATCACACGATCTGCTTGTTTTCAAAAGTTATTCATAATTTAGAGCAAAAACTAACTATTTACTCATTTAGCATAAATCAAGTTTACTGTTGTTATGTTCTCTTTCAGTCCAAGGTGGGTTTGCTGTTTCAAAAGTTATTCATAATTTAAAGCAAAAACTAAATATTTACTAATTTAGCGTAAATTAAGTTTACTTCAGTGATGTTTCCTCTCAGTCTGAGTTGGGTTTACTGTGAAAAAAGAGCTTTAAGAGATCTGCTTGAGGCCAGTGAATTTCCCTGTGAACTGAAAATAAGATGATTTCCTGATATTTGGGTCCCAGGCAAGTCCTTTTGTATTCCAGAGAAACTGCAGAGCGCCTGGGAGGGGCAGTGGGAGCTGGGTGGAAGCTTGAATGCCGTTTTTAAGGAATCTGAATTTATCCATGGTGCACTTGCTGAGTCTTTCCAGGAGATGCCTTTCAGGGAGGAATATCTTTAGGAAGCCTGGACACTGCTGACCTATTTTTCACCAGCCTGAGGGAATTTAGTTTGCTGCACTCGCAGGCAATTGTAAGGGAAAAAAAAAAAGTGAATTTCACCATGATATGTTGTTTATCAACATAAAAGTTAGATATTTATATCTTTCCAAAAAGACGGGAAAATGTGTGTTCCTAAAACAACCATCAGGTGCCATTTTCTCTAGGAAACTGAGGATTTGTCCTTTGTTATTTATAATTGCAGCCTGGAAACTGGTGCAGGGAGGAAGCAGGGATGATAAATTGAATTTGGTGAACCAAGGGCTGGCAGAGAGATCCTGATTCCTCCAGGTGTGTTTTATACTCAGTGTCTGAATTACAGGTAAGGTGGCACAGCACTGGTAATAACAGTATCCCAAAATATTTTCATAGTTAAATGGGAATTATCCGGCCTGTTACATAATAAATACACATTATTCCTAGGTAATACATTATCTACATATTACTTCTATTATATATTATATTATTTTTATTATAATATTATATATTTTGTTATATTATTATAACATTTAAAAAGTATATTATTTATATTATATATATTATTTTATTATACCATATATTTTATTACAATATAATATTATAATATTATTTATATAATATATAATATGTTTTATATAGATATAGATATAGATAGAGATATATAGAGATATATAAAGATATATAGAGATATATATAGATATATATATATAAAATTATTCCTAGGACATAGCTGGAAAAATTCTAGTAATAATGAGATGATTGGAGATGCTGCTGAGTAGGATCCAGAATGAAATCAGCATTTTCTGCCTCTATCCTTCCTGTGCCTCCTTTTATCCAAAGGGATGAGTGCAGGACTGGAGGAATTGGGAATCCTGATCTTGACTTTAATTCACTGCTGGGCATTTTCTCCCATCCCACACCTGAGAATGAGCTCCCACCTCCCTCCTGAGGCCAGGAAAAGCTGAATCCACATCCTGGCACTGCAATATTCAGGGGAATATTCAGCTCTTGTTTTCCTCCCTCTTCTTTTCACAGAGTTCTGCTGGAGGGACCCAAAACTCCATTACAGGGTGTTTGTGACAGAGCAAAAATAGAAAATTTCTTGTGCTGGGCAACTTCCTCTGCAGTGGGAATTAACCAAGCAGAAACTTCTTTCCTTACTTTTGGAGTAAATTATCCCGCTAAGCAAATCCCTGGGAGACATCATTTTCCCATCCTCACGGAGGCTCCTGTGAGATTATAATGATTTTTCTCCTCACTGTGTCAGCATTCTGGAAATAAATATTTATTTCCTGGCGTGGGCAGCTCGGGATGCTCCCGGCGCACTCCGGCGGCGCTGGAAAGCAGCAGAGAGCAGCAGCACACTGCAAGTGGCAGCTGCTGGCAGCCACCGAGGGAGCCCCTTCCCCTCAAAAATAAAAACCTGAATTCAGGGAGCTTGTGGGCCTCGCCATCCTGTAATTAAAGCGTTGACACCTCGTTCCTTTGCGGATTTTGGGTGGTGTTCCCTTGGGGGAACAATCACCCTTGGGGGTGAACGGTCATTTTGGAGATGTGGTCATAAATGTTGTGTTGTGTGCATTTTGGTGGGGAAAATCAGGGGTTTAATGATTTAAATTATTTTTTAATGAGGATTCTGGAATCCTTGCAGTGGGAACTTGAACTTTTTTAAGGGCAGAGTCTTGGGCTACCCAAATGCAGAACTTCAAGAATATTTTATATTAAAAAAATCAAGGATTGTGTTCTCACAACAGCAATTTCCCCCACCATTAATGCATAATATATAAAATAAATGTTGGTGACAGCTCATAGCAAAACTTCTGCAACATGATAAAACAAATACCAACTATTTGCTTCAAATGGCACATTTCAAATGAAAATTTCTGATTAAACTTGGGTTTTAAAGAAGTCTGTGGCAAAACCAAACCTGTATCAATAAATATATGCTCAATGTGCTGTACTTCTTAAGATATAAAAACCCTTCAAGTTTGATTACACAAATCAGAATGGGGGATTAAGGTTGTGATTAGCCCTGGAAAATCGACGTAATATTTATGCAAATTTGGCAAATTGAGTTGGTTTTCCCCATAGTCTCATAAATGAAGAAGACATTTTAGAAAAATTGCAGGTCTATAGAAATTCCATCATTTTGTGTCCTATTCTTTAAAATTTAATAGAAAATGACTCTGATTGAAATGGAGCTGAGTGAGAGGTACACAGGGACTGCAGGTAAAAGGTTCATTTGAGCAGAAAGATGTCTGTGTGGGCACCACCAGTCCCTTAGATCCTTAGGAGCTGGGGCTCTATTAATTTTTAGTATAGGAACTAAATTATAAAGTTATTGAACAGAGAGAGAATTTATCTCTGTTAATGGCCATTGAATTTTTTTTTTCCTAAAGCTCAAACAAAGTAGAATCCGAATATGAAGAAGCTTGAAGATGTTTCAGGAATTAAATATACCTCCCATTCCCCCCCGTAAATTGATAAAATAACTCAAATAGTCCAGTTTGTCAGAGACGATAATGTGAGAGAGTGTGATAAAATGCACGGATCAATAGCCCACAATTGAGATTAATGCTGTTCTCTTAAAAAAAAAAAAAAAAAAGAAGTGGATTGTTTTATGCTGCAGAGCTGTGCGGAGCAGAGAGCTTTCCCTGTGACTTGTGGCAATGAAAAGCTTGTTTGAAAAGCTGAATTTGGGGTTTTGTGATGGCAGAGCTGTCAAAACATTTTTTTTTGTGGCTGAGGTGAACAGGGATTTTCTTCCATCAGGAAGATGGAAACTGTGGTTTGGACCGGGCTGGTTTCAGCTGCATCCCTGACAGACGGGGGGAACTCGGAGACAGCAGAATCGTACCTGGACATCAAGCCCGGAGAGCTGAACGTGGAGGAGCCGTGCCATGTGTGACACTGCTGGCACAAGGGCCCCCAGCCCTTCCCTGACCTGCTCCTGCAGGCTTGGGCTGGCCCAGGGCCCGTTCCCAGTGCCATTCCCAGCGCCCATTCCTTATGCCCATTCCCAGTGCCTGTTCCCAGAGCTCGTTCCCAGTGCCCATTCTCAGTGCTCCCAGCACCCATTCCAGAGCCCATTCCCTGTTCCCATTCCCAGAGCCCGTTCCCAGTGCCCATTCCCAGTTTGCTCCGCAGGGACACCGAGGCAGGGATGGGCAGAGCCGGGTACGGAACGCCGAGCCCAACTCTCAGCCAGCACCGCAATCCCTTTACCCGTGTCCCCGAGTGCCACACTGGGACATCCCCGGGCACTTCAGTGACTCCCCCAGCTCCCTGGGCAGGTTATGGCAACGCAGTTGGCACGGCCCGGAGTTTGAGTTTTTGTTCGCATTTCTGTTCGTGTTTGTGACGGGACAGCGGGAATCCCGGCCCGGCCCGGCTGGATGTGCCATTTAACTGCGCTTTTCCTGTTAAAATACAAGGCACAGAGAGAGGAAAGCAATTACCGCGGAGCCGGGCCCGCCTCCTCCCGCCCGTGGCGCCGCCTCCCCTTCCTCTTCCTCTTCCCCTTCCTCCTCCTCCCGCTGCCGCCGCCGCACATCCCCTCCTCCCGGGGCTCCGTTTTGGTTCCGGGGCAGCGGCTCCTTCCTGCGGGAGGGCGGTGCAGGCTGTGCCCGGCCCGGCCCGGCCCGGCCCGGCGCGGCGGCCGCAGCATGTGAGCCCGCGGGGCGGGGATGCTCTGGCTGCTCTGCGGCCCCTGCGGCGCCATGGACAGCCAGGCGCTCGTCATCCGCATCAAGATCCCCGACGGAGCCGCCGTGGACTGGACCGTGCACTCCGCGCCCCAGCTGCTCTTCAGGGATGTGCTGGTGAGTGAGTCCGGCCGGCACCGGGACCCCCGAGCCGGCCCGGGGGATGGCACCGGGACCCCCGAGCCAGCTGAGGGGATGGCACCGGGACCCCCGAGCCAGCTGAGGGGATGGCACCGGGACCCCCGAGCCGGCCATCAGGAGATGGCACTATGCCCCGCTCCGTGCGTCCAGGGTGTCCGAATCCCTCCCTGGATGGCAGGAGGTGGTTTTGGGGTGTGTTTTGGCGGAACGTTTAACGGGAGAGTGGTTTTTGTCCGTCCCGGGCCAGCTCCGGCGTTGCGAGGTTTCGGGAGGATGCTGCAGGTGCCGGGTTTGGGCTGGAGGGAACCTCTGGAGTCCCCAAATCCGGGGACACCTCCGGGTCAGGGACACCTCCGGGTCAGGGCATTCCCTCCTCCGTGCTTGGGAAGGAATTCCCTGATCAGGAGAAGTGTGGGCTCTGCGCCGGGGCTGGGGCCACAGCTGCTCGTGTGGCGTGTCCCCTCCCGGGCTGGGGCTCTGCTCTGCCTCCTGGCCCTCAGCCCCTTCCCTGCTGTGGCTTTGTGTCCATCTGCACACAAGGATGCTCTGCTTGCTCAGAAATGGGAGTTTGTCCTGCTCAGAAATGGGAGTGTTTGTGTATCCCCCTCAGAAATGGGAGTGGGTGTTTGTGTATCCCCCTCAGAAATGGGAGTGGGTGTCTCTTGTGTATCCCAGTCAGAAATGGGGTTGGGTTTTTATCCCCCTCAGAAATGGGAGTGGGTGTCTCTTGTGTATCCCAGTCAGAAATGGGGTTGGGTTTTTATCCCACTCCCCCCCAGCTGTGTCCTTAGCCCAAGGAGCAGCTCAGGGTGCAGGTGGTGCTTTCTGCAGCCTGCCCTCGCCTCTCCTCCCCGGTACATCCCAGGATTCCTTGTGCCCCCATTTCTCTAAAGAAAACCTTCCCATATCACCCCTCAGGTGCAAGTTCAGTTTTTACTTTTGTTATTAACTCTGGAGCGAGATTTTGCAGGTGTCTTTCAGGAGGTTGATCCTGTGGAAAGGACATGTTGGGGATGGAGGGCTGGGTTGCTGGAAGCTGCTCAGTGTTGGTTGCAGAGCTAACTGGAAGGGATGACAGAAATCCCAACTGTCCTTTTCCCAACATTTACCATTATTCATGACTTTCTGTAGATGGAGGAGTGGGAGCAGCACCTTTGACAAACCAGGGAGGTTTTTGGGAGGGGCAGTTTCCCCTTGGTGGTTGGGCCCCTCTGTGCCCTCAAACAAAAGTGGAGCAAATTAGCCTGGTTTTCTCCAACTCTGCTTCATGTTTTCATTTGGTTTTTTTGTTTTTTTGTTGTTTTTTTTTTTCCCAAAATAAAGTGAAATTACCCCTGATTCTTGGATTCTCCTTTGCCATCCTAGAATTATTGTGAATTCAGGTCGGTTATTTAACAGTAAGTAGAGACACTGTGGCCAGTGGGTGAGAGGATCTGGAGCGGGCTGCTGTTCTTGTCCTGTCACACCTGTGGGCCTGATGAGAATTTCATTTATCCCCTGTCAGGCTGCTGCAGTCAGGTGTTGGTGGTTGTGTTTCAGGAGGTGCCATCACAGCATTCACCTGGACTTAATTACTGAGATAAATACAGGAATGAAATGAAATAAATTAAACTAAAATAAATTAAGTAAGGCTCCAATCCACTCAGGAGTGGTGGGTTAGATAAATACAGGAATTAAATGAAATAAATTAAATTAAAATAAATGAAATAAAGCTCCAATCCACTCAGGAGTGGTGGGTCAGATAAATACAGGAATTAAATGAAATAAATTAAATAAAAAAATAAAATTGAAATGAATAAGGCTCCAATCCACTGAGGAGTGCTGGGTGTGTGGGGGGCAGGAGTGGGGCTGCCCCTCCTCTGTGCCCTCAGGGCGATTGGCCTGGCAGGCAGCTCCAGGGCCTCTCAGGAGTTCAATTGCTGCAGGAGCAGTCGGAGAGCCCGGGGAGATCCAGGGGTTCCCTGTTGATCACTGGGGAGCAGCAACAATCCAGGGGTGTCCCCGGAGTGCCCGCGCGTTTCTCAGGCTCTGAAGGATCCCTGTGGGGCTGCCTGGGGCTCCCCAGCTCCATCCCGTCCCTGTGCCCCTGTCCCGAGGGGGTTTTGGGGACTTTCTGTCCTGCTGGAGCAGCAGAACCACATTTGGGACCAGCCCCAAGCCAGGGGCACGTCCCAGAACTTGCACCCGTGAGAGCTGATTTGGGCTCCTCTTCCTTCAAGGTGGGTCCCAGGGCCCGCTCTGTGTTCAGAAAGCCCCATAAAATTATCTTGGAGGGTTTATTTTATATTTTCAGGTGATTTTTAAGCTGATTTTTGTTGATTTTGCTTCCCAGTGGGTGTAGCCTTGCAGCACTTCAGGCTGGTGAAATTATTCTTATTATTTTGTATTTTCAGGTGGTTTTTAAGCTAATTCTTATTAATTTTGCCGCTCATTGAGTGCAGCATTTCAGGCTGGCGTGCAGGTTTATTTCCATCCCCATTTTCAGAGCTGTTCTTCATGGTGTCACTTGAAATAAGTTCTGTGTGTGTCAGCTCTGCAGGCCTGTGAGTTTCCAGTAAATAGCTTTATTTTTAAGGCCCTTCTAAATGAATTACAATAAGCTTATTTTTTTTTCCCCCTCAAGCTGTCTGCATTCCTCCTGTCAGTGGTATTTAAGCACTTGGTGTTAATTCTGGGCAACTTCACATTGTCATAGTGAGATAAAACAAATTTAATTGGAATGTGAGAGCTGTGGCTTCAATATTTACCCTGGCATTTCAGCAGAGTTTCACATTTTCTGCTTTCTCACCCATGCTCCTCCAGAGAACAGATTTGGTTTTGGAGTTCCTCTTGCACCTGCTGTTCCCTGATTTTTATCCTCATTTTTAGGGGCTTTTGAGTTCTGTATCCCTTACATAAAAAAACTCACTTCACCAAGTGGGTTGTATTTTATTATAAAATAAATATTATATTATGTTGCATATATTATATTGCATATATTATATTATATTAACCTGCCTCCAAGTGGGAGTATTTCATTGCTCATGATCTCTGTTGCGATAGCAGAAAATCCCCTGTGCACGTGTAATCCTTTGAAATTTGGAATAATCCTTTAATCCTGGGTCAGCCCCAGGTCTGGGGGTTGGAAGTGGGGTGGAGCTGCTGCAGACACTTTGGGAATTTCACCCTGATGGGATTTCCCTGCCTCCATGCCCTGGTTTCTCTCAGATGCACTCATTTAATGGAATTATTGAGAGCTGGGCAAAGCTTTGGGGGCTGTTGGTGTTTATTTAGTGCAAGAGTTTGGGGTGTGTAATTCACTTATTGATTATTACTTGATTCTTAATTACTTTTTGATTATTACTTACTATTAAAGAAGTCTCAATACACAGAAAAAGTTATTCTGGAGGGGTGCAGATAAGATAAAAATAAGGTAAAAATAAGTTTGTTTTTTTTTTTTTTAATTACTATTTCAGAGCTTTGGGATATTTGGAGTTTTCCAAGCAGAATTTTGGGTTCTCAGAGCTGCCTCTGAAGCTTCCACACCCCCTTAAATGCAATTTTTTAACAATTTTAAAACCATTTTCTTAGAAACATATGTGTGCCCATAGATGAACATTGACAAGGGGCTTAAATCTAACACAGTTAAAGTGCATTTGCTGAGGAATTTCCAATGCTTAAATGAATGGATTTAGAAATGATGAGTACAGTTTTCTGTGTAGGCAAGACTGATTTATTATTAGAAATAGTGGCTTTTGACAGAGGCTGGTAAACGCTGGAGAATGGAAGAATTTTTATCAACATGGAAATATTTTGGTGGGGTTTTTTTTCTTATTTTTTTGCCTCTGCAAATTTACAATTCCACAATTAAGCCACACTGCACATTTCTGGTGTGCAGTTAATAGTTTGAATCGCATTTCTTGATTTATTTTCACATCAAAGACACCGCCAGAAAGTTTTGTATTTATTACTTGCTTCAGTTGGCTCTGTGGAAATCCTGTGCTGCTTTCACATATTATTAATTACGTCTCCGTGCCACAGAATCTTTAATTTCATCCTTTGAGATGAAAAATGGGGAGAGCAGAAGTGGCAGGACACCAGTGCAGCTTTGGCAGGGGGTGCTGAGCACCCTGAGAGGCTCCAGTGGCTGTGCTGCCATAAATCCTGGGCTCCATTAATTCCCAGAAGTTCATTTTTCCTGGCAGGAGGCACCAGGGAGGGGCAGAGCCACGCTGGGCCTTGGTGCCGTGCCCTGGTGTGGCCCCCGAGGGGCTGGGGAAATGATAAAAGCTGGGGAATGATAGAGGAGCTTCTCTGGTACCAGCAGAAAAAACCTGGGTTGGAGCAGGGATGTGGAGCTGGAAGTGTTGGTGTGGTTTGGTTGGAAAAACGATCAAAGTTCTTCTTTGGTATCAGCAAAAATGGCTGGGCTGGAGCAGGGGTTGGAAGTGGAAATTTTGGCTGAAAAATGGTGAAAATTCTTCTCTGGTGGCAGCAAAAAAATCTGGGTTGGAGAATGGATTGGAGCTGGAAGTGTTGGTGTGGTTTGGCTGGAAAAATGGGAAAAGGTGAAAAACAGATCAAAGCTCTTCTCTGGTCCCCAAAAAAAAAAAAACCCACAAAAAATCTGGGTTGGAGCAGGGGTTGGAAGTGGAAATTTTGGCTGAAAATGGTGAAAATTTTCTCTGGTATCAGCAAAATAATCTGGGTTGGAGCAGGGATGGGGAGCTGGAAGTGTTGGTGTGGTTTGGTTGGAAAAATGATCAAAGTTCTTCTTTGGTATCAGCAAAAATGGCTGGGATTGGAAGTGGAAATTTTGGCTGAAAAATGGTAAAAACTCTTCTCTGGTATCAGCAAAATAATCTGGGTTGGAGCAGGGATGTGGAGCTGGAGGTGTTGGTGTGGTTTGGCTGGAAAAATGGGAAAAGGTGAAAAACAGATCAAAGCTCTTCTCTGGTCCCAACAAAAAAAAAAAAAAAAGAAAAAAAATCTGGATTGGAAGTGGAAATTTTGGCTGAAAAATGGTAAAAACTCTTCTCTGGTGGCAGCAAAATAATCTGGGTTGGATCAGGGGTGTGGGACTGGAAGTGTTGGTGTGATTTGGCTATAAAAAAAAGAAATCCAAGTTCCTCTTTGGTACCTGTAAAGCATCTGGGTTGGAGCAGGGCTGTGTGGCTGGAGATGTTTTTGTGTTTGGTGTGGTGGAGCTGCCTCAGGTTCTGCCTCTGCGCCTTTGGGGGTTTCCAGTGGATTCCCCCTGGTATCTGAACGCATCTCCTGAGTTTTGGAGAAGTTCAAATCACAGCTGAGGCTGACAGAGCCCTCCAAACAGGAGAAAATGGGGTTTTTACAGAAAAAAAAAATACATATATATATATATATATAGCTCTTTCTATGGCTGGTTTTGATCGGTTAGGTGCCCATTTTTCTATAACCCAAGGGCAAAATGGATTTTTTTCACCTGCAGGAGCAGAGAGCACAGAGCTGTTTGCAATTAGGAGGGAATGATTTGGGAAGAAAGGAGTTTTCCTGGAGGGGGAGGAGAAAAACATCACGAGGGGAGCAGAATTGTGTTGTGCCCTGAAAACTCCCTCATTTTGGGGCAGTGGGGAAGGGGTTCAAGTGATTTATTGCAAATCAGGCTTTTCTCGTTGGATATTTAATGAATTTTTCCTTCTATTTTTAGGATGTCATTGGCCAAGTTTTGCCAGATGCAACGACCACAGCATTTGAGTGTAAGTGTGACTCTTGTCAGCCAATTCCTTTGTCACCTTGCTGGGCTGTAACTGAAATAAATAATTTTTATGTTGTTCTTCTGATATTCTGATTCTATTTATTATTTTAAAATAAGTGATATTCATTATAAGTCATGGTTAAATATTTATGCATTAATGCAACTTCAATAATGGCACTAAAGCAAGCCATATTTTATTATTTAATCACATCTGGAATATTTCCACACAGGAGCTTTAATTACCAGCCTGACCTTACCGTGCTCTTACTCCTCAGTGCAATTTTATTGCTCAAATTAAATGAAAAGTATAAACTACCTGTAGGTCTCAGTTTAAAATTGCAATCCTCCAATCCTCCCAGCAAGTATTTAGGCTAATATCAGTTCTTTAAACCCTGCTTATTTTTATTTTTGAAGGGGTTCCTGGGGGATTGTCCTGTCTGGAGAGCAATCAGCTGCAAAGGGGAGTGCCCCAGGGGACAAAATACTGAAAAATTGGAGTTTTCTTCCAAATGGAGCAGGCTCCTGATGATCTCTTTTAATTTTTATTATGTTTTTCCTTCTGTTTTCCTTTGAGATGAAAGGAAATTATAATTTTTATTATATTTTTCCTCTGTTTTCCTTTGGATGGAGGGTGAGGGGGGACAGAGCAGACTTTAAATGGGGCCTTTCATTTTTGTAATTTTATTTTTATTTCTCCTCTTTTTGGAGCTTTGGGGCTCATTCTGCCTGTGGATAATCAAAGGAAATACTGATTTATGGTGCTTCCAGTCCTATTTAATGCTCTTTTTCTTTTCACACCTTGTGTTTTCCTCTCCCAAGACAGATTTTTATTTCTGAACCTCGGCGTTTTTCCCGCCCTGCTTTTGAACACCAGCCCTGAGCTTTCCAGAGCCTTGCAATTTATGGGGATTTTTTTCACTTTATTTGGTGTTATCTGGTGTTAACATTTGTGTGCCATCCCTGGCACGTCCCACTTGGGCTGTGTTTGAACTTCATGCTCCATCAGGGCGGCACCCACAGCAGCAGTGCCATGTGCAGGAGTCTCCTGGAAAATTCTGATTTTTGTTCTGCCTCCCAACATCTGCTCCTGTGCCTTCCCTGCGTGTCTCTAGTCTGTCATTTCCAGCTGCTGAGCCCATTTCCCTGCCACTTTACTGCCATCTCAAATATGTTATGGATATTGATGCTTTTCAAGGGGTTTGTGTTTTTTTTCCTTTTCCCCCCTGGATTTTCCTGCTTCAAGTTCAGTTCTCCATCGCTGCCTCAGGTGGGGGGAATTGTCTCCATCCCAGCTTTTTGTGGGTTTTATTTTGGTGTTCCCAGCCCCAGCATGGAAATGCAGATTCCCCCTGCTCTCCAGCCCCTGGCCCCTGAGCATCCTCCCAGCCCATCCCTGCCCCGCATCCCCGTTCCTGGCTGGCTGCAGATTTGGGGGTTTCGCTGCTCGGGGTTCATCTCCCATCTGCTGCTCCCTGCTGAGGATTCTTCTGAGGCTTCTTCCTCCATTTCAAATGGGGCTAAAAAATCCAGCCAGGACGGGGGGATTTTTATTTTTTGTTTGTGCTGAAAATCAGATTTGAGCGCTCTGGGCAAGGAGGGAAGCCTGGAAATCCTTCTGGGTCAGTTTTTGAGATGGTAAAGGAGCTCTGCTCAGGTTCAGGGCAGATTTTTCTTCTGGCTTTGCTCTTTGCCTGATTAATTTAGATTAATTTATATTTTTCTCTGCCTCTTCGTCCACATATTTTTAATTCCTTCTGTTTGTACCACCACCAGGAATTCTGCAGCTGGGAACTGAGTAAATTCCTCAATCATTTCAAAGGGATAACGTGGAATTTTTTCTGAATATTTTGCTAGAATTTTCCTCCTTTTTTTTTTTAATTTTTTTATTTTATTTTTTAATGGTCCCAGCTCAGTCTGTTCCCTCTCCCCAGACCTTTTATCCATAAATTCATCCCTCTTCTGCTTTCCCTCTGATCCCTCTTGTGGATGTGTGCTGCTCCAGTAGCTCTCTGCCTGTTTTAAGCTCCAATTTTGAGGTTTTTATGTTTTACTCCTCTTCATTGCTTTGGGGTTTGGTTTTTTTATTGGTTTGGGGTTTTTTTGGAGGGGGGGGTTTGGTTGTTTTGGGGTTTTTTTTTTAGTTTTGGGTTTTGGTTTTTTTTTCATTATTACCTTTCCAGAGGCAGAATGAACAAAATCCTTTTCTCACACAATTTGAATTCCTTGGGTTGTTTTTTCCCCTGCCCCAGATTCTTGGTTTGTTGTTTTTTGTTTTTTTTTTTTTTTTTTCCCCAGATTCTTGGATTTAATTTCCATAGATTCTTGGTAATTCCAGCCTGGGGAAGGTTTTAGGGAGGCAATTCCAGCTTGGGAAAGGTGCTCAGCTTCAGGAGAGGTTCTGGCACTAAAAAAACCCTGCTGAGAGTGAAGTTCTGAGCACTTTGTGCCCCTTCCAGGACAAAAATCCCAATTCTTGGTAATCAATATTTGGAGATCATACACCATTAGTACATTACTATTTCGGAGTCCTTGTGCAGTTTCTTTTTTAGATGTTTGGTTTTGTTTGCTGCTGTGAGTGCAGATGAAGCCCTGCCTGTCAGGGCTGTCCCTGTCCCCCTTCCCTTGCTCACTGGTGCCTTCCTCTGGCAGATGAGGATGAGGATGGGGACCGGATCACGGTCAGGAGCGATGAGGAGATGAAGGCCATGCTGTCCTATGTGAGTACACTGCCACAAACCCTCGCTTCCCCTGTGTTTATCATTTTTTCTTGGTGTTTTTTTGTCCCACAGCGTTTGACTGGGCCATGTCCCTGTGTTAAATTCCAATTTTTTGGTGTTCTGCGTGGAATGGAGGTGGTTTCACACCAGATCCATGGACAGGCTCCACTTCAGAAAAGAAAAAAGACTTGTTCACTTACTGATCATATCATAAACATTAAGAATAATGCATCTTAATGACTTTTGCATTAGGTATAGTGCAGGCTAAATGGACTATCAATTTCTTGTATTTTTTATGCAGTACTTAAAGTAACGGCTCATTAAAAATGAACCCCTGGGCTCTAAAAATTTTTCAAAATCTACTTTCATCTGGAGCCTGCTTCACCCCTCCTAACAGAGGAGTTTCATTGTAGCTGCAGGCTCAGTGTTCACGGAGGATTTAAAGATGTGGTTTGTGTTTTTCAGGGGAGATGGATGTGGCTGTGTGTGCCTTTGTGTAGGTAGGGGTGTGTGAAATCTGTCTGCATCCCCAGAAATAGAAATAGAAATAAATATATCCCATTAATAGCAAGAAATATCCTGCAGAGGGGGAAGGGTGCAGTTACTGATGGCCACAGAACCATTTGAATCAAGTGGGGGAAAAAATATCCTTGAACTTCTCTTTTCAAAGGAAATGAGTGAGGAGGAGGGGTAAAAAATGGGGATTTTCCCTCTGGGCCAGAAGGATCAAAATTCCCAGAAATGACCTGGCAGAGCCAAGCCCTGTTTGAGAGCACCCAGAGGTGATTTGGGGGGAATTCAGAGGATCCCAGACTGGTTTGGGTGGGGAGGAACCTGAAATCCCAGCCAGGGACACCTCCCAGGCTGCTCCAGGGATCCATCCCAGGGATCCAGGGGCAGCCCCAGCTGCTCTGGGAATTCCAGCCAGGAATTCCTTCCCAAAATCCCACCCAGATTTCCCAGTCTGAATCCATTCCCTGTGTCCTGTGCCTCCCTCAGCAGCCCCTCTCCAGCTCTCCTTTAGGGTCTCTGAGCATTCCCTGACCTTTCCCTTCTGCAGGAGAACATTCCCAGCTCTCCTTTAGGGTCTCTGAGCATTCCCTGACCCTTCCCTTCTCCAGGGCAGCATTCCCAGCTCTCCTTTAGGGTCTCTGAACATTCCCTGACCTTTCCCTTCTCCAGGAGAACATTCCCAGCTCTCCTTTAGGGTCTCTGAGCATTCCCTGACCTTTCCCTTCTGCAGGAGAACATTCCCAGCTCTCCTTTAGGGTCTCTGAGCATTCCCTGACCTTTCCCTTCTGCAGGAGAACATTCCCAGTCTCCTTTAGGGTCTCTGAGCATTCCCTGACCCTGCCCTTCTCCAGGAGAACATTCCCAGCTCTCCTTTAGGGTCTCTGAGCATTCCCTGACCCTGCCCTTCTCCAGGGCAGCATTCCCAGCTCTCCCAGCCTGGCTCCTCCCTATGCTCCAGGTGCCTGTTTGGGTTTTTTTTTTCTCCCCAGATTCTTGAGAATTCCAGTTTGGGGAAGGTTTTAGGGAATTCCAGTTTGGGGAAGGTTTTAGGGAGGGGATTCCAGCTTGGGGAAGGTTTTAGGGAGGGGATTCCAGCTTGGGGAAGGTTTTAGGGAGGGGATTCCAGCTTGGGGAAGGTTTTAGGGAGGCAATTCCAGCTCGGGGAAGGTTTTAGGGAGGCAATTCCAGCTTGGGGAAGGTTTTAGGGAGGGGATTCCAGCTTGGAGAAGGTTTTAGGGAGGGAATTCCAGCTTGGAGAAGGTTTTAGGGAGGGGATTCCAGTTTGGGGAAGGTTTTAGGGAGGCAATTCCAGCTTGGGGAAGGTTTTAGAGAGGCAATTCCAGTTTGGGCAAGGTTTTAGAGAGGGAATTCCAGCTTGGGGAAGGTTTTAGGGAGGGTATTCCAGCTTGGGGAAGGTTTTAGAGAGGCAATTCCAGCTTGGGGAAGGTTTTAGAGAGGGAATTCCAGCTTGGGGAAGGTTTTAGGGAGGGAATTCCAGCTTGGGGAAGGTTTTAGGGAGGGAATTCCAGCTTGGGGAAGGTTTTAGGGAGGGAATTCCAGCTTGGGGAAGGTTTTAGGGAGGGAATTCCAGCTTGGGGAAGGTTTTAGGGAGGGAATTCCAGCTTGGGGAAGGTTTTAGGGAGGCAATTCCAGCTTGGGGAAGGTTTTAGGGAGGCGATTCCAGCTTGGGGAAGGTGCTCAGCTTCAGGAGAGGTTCTGGCACTAAACAAACCCTGCTGAGAGTGAAGTTCTGAGCACTTTGTGCCCCTTTTCCCTCCCTGTTTGGGTCCAGCAGCTCCCTGGAGCTCCCTCCCCCCAGAATTCCTGGTGGTTCTCTCTCTTTTCCTGGGAAAATCTCGGCCATTTTTTCCCTTCCAAGTGGCAAACTTTGAATTCTCTTCCAGATGAATCATGCCTTGGGAAGGTCATTTTTTTGCTATGCTTCCAAGCTCACTGTTCAAGTTTCAGTACATTAGAGTTCTGATTGCCCAACTCTCTGCTTTCCCTGCAAAATTATGGGATGCCTGGAAATGACTTCTTTCTGCTTCAGCAGCTTCTTCTTCTCTGAAAAATTTTTCTCCTCAGTTTTAAACTAATTTTTTATTTGAGTGTTGCACTGATGGTTGAACTTCCTCACATCCTATGGGCTTCGTTTTGGGATGTGTTTACCAGGAAACAAATGTTCTGAGCCTGGGAAATGAATTCATTCATAATCTTGGGGAGGGGAAATGCTCATTCTGAGGCCTGCAACAAATATTTGGAGGATTGGCCAGCTGGGAAAGAATTTCAGGGAATTTTGATGTGGTGCAGGTGTTCTCTAACATGTAAATAAAGTGGATTTTTTTCAGTTTAAGGAGAAAAAACCAATTCCCTTAGATTGCACTTTGGAACATATAACTGGGAAGATATTTGGGATAATTTTGATATTCGGGGTCATTTGGGTACTTTATTTGGGGTCATTCTGGTACCTTATTCAGGGTCATTTTGATATTTTGAATAATACTTATTTGGGGTCATTTTGGTATTTATTTGGGGTCATTTGAATATTTATTTGGAGTCATTTTGATATTTTGAATAATTTTGAACCTTCCCTTTAGGTTCTTTGCTTTATGAATTTGAAAAGAATTTGCTTCAGGTCTGGAATTCCCTCAGATGATGCAAAACTGCTTTGAGTTAGGCCGATTTTGGGGGGTGTAAATGGGATTTTTTCAGTGCTGGGCAGTGCAGGTAATTAAGGACAGCCGTGGAGCTGCTCTGGAGCTGTTGTCTTGTATCTGTATAAACAGGCAGTAATTTTTTTGACAGCCACTGATTGGAAAGTTGCTTGCAGCTCTCTGAAAGCAAGGGCTACATGCTCTGGATCAATAAGTGGCAAATTTCCCATTAAAAAGAATACCTGAACAATGTTCCAAATAGCCACTGGCATCTTAATTTTCCATGGAAACCTCCAATGCTGGCCTGTGGAGGACAAGTCATTTTCAGACAATTTTTCCAGACTACTTGTTAACAGTTATTGCTGTCCCAAAAGGTTGACAGCTTACATGATTGATATTTCATTTACTTGTCATCACTGGTGAGTAATGGAGAGGCTTTTCCTCCCTCCCTCCCTCTCTCTCTCTCTCCCTCCCCCTCTGTTATATTTTTTGGGGGGCAGGAGCCGCTCTCAGGTGTGTTTATTTCAGCTGGATATTCCAGGGAGGGATCAGAAATGGTCCTGTCCTGTGTGGGGATGCCTGCAGGTCCTGGAATTCTCTTGGTGAGGGGGGAATTCCGAAGCTGAAAGCTCATCCCGAGGGCAGGGACAGCTTCCACCACCCCAGGCTGCTCCAGCCTGGCCTTGGATACTCCAGGGGCAGCCACAGCTGCTCTGGGAATTCCAGCCCAGCCAGGAATTCCTTCCCAAAGTCCATCTCAATCTCCACTTTCCCAGTCTGCAGCCATTCCCTGGCTCCTGTCCCTCCATCCCTTGTCCCCAGCCCCTCTCCAGCTCTCCCTTGGGGTCTCTGAGCATTCCCTGATCCTTCCCTTCTCCAGGAGAACATTCCCAGCTCTCCTTTAGGGTCTCTGAGCATTCCCTGGACCCTTCCCTTCTGCAGGAGAACATTCCCAGCTCTCCTTTAGGGTCTCTGAGCATTCCCTGATCCTTCCCTTCTCCAGCTGAACATTCCCAGCTCTCCCTTAGGGTCTCTGAGCATTCCCTGACCCTTCCCTTCTCCAGGAGAACATTCCCAGCTCTCCTTTGGGGTCTCTGAGCATTCCCTGATCCTTCCCTTCTCCAGGAGAACATTCCCAGCTCTCCTTTGGGGTCTCTGAGCATTCCCTGACCCTTCCCTTCTCCAGGAGAACATTCCCAGCTCTCCTTTGGGGTCTCTGAGCATTCCCTGACCCTTCCCTTCTCCAGGAGAACATTCCCAGCTCTCCTTTGGGGTCTCTGAGCATTCCCTGACCCTTCCCTTCTCCAGGAGAACATTCCCAGCTCTCCTTTGGGGTCTCTGAGCATTCCCTGACCCTTCCCTTCTCCAGGAGAACATTCCCAGCTCTCCTTTGGGGTCTCTGAGCATTCCCTGACCTTTCCCTTCTCCAGGGGAACATTCCCAGCTCTCCCAGCCCAAGCATCTTGCTGGGTTTTGATGTTCTCAGCTCTTTTCCAGCCCTTTTTGCCCATTCTGAGGGTTTTTTTTAACCAACAAACATCCCTGGATCACTGCAGCAGCTCCTGCTCAGTGTCTCAGGGTGTCTGCAGGGGCTTTTTGGGGTCACAGCTTTGGGATCCTCTGTGCTGAATCTTCATCACTGCCCAGAATTCCAGACCCCTTTGGGATTCCCTTGGAGCTTTCAAACTGCCCAGTTTTGGGGTGATTTAGGGGATATTTGGGGTTTATTTGCACCAAGTCTTTGTGGCCGTGTTTGGTTTTCCTGGCTCCTCCAGCTGTGGCAGCTGCTGCCTTTGCTGTGAATATTCCATGCTGTAAATATCTCACTTCCTCACCTGCTGGAGCATTCCCAGCTCTCCCTGCTGAGGCAGGAGCAGATCCCTGTGGCCCCACAGCTCCCTGTTTTAAATTCCTTTTTGTGGGAGCACTGCAGATGGGAATGGAACCATCTGAGGGCTGATCTGCACCGTGGCAATTACAGAGAAAATGAAAATACACAGAACTAAACAATCCATAAGTGCTTTTACCACTCCTGGGTTACTGACTCATCTCCTTTTTGGGTTTTGTTTTTTTTTTTTTTGCAGTATTACTCCACTGTGATGGAGCAGCAAGTGAATGGACAATTGATAGAGCCTCTGCAGATCTACCCACGAGGTAATGCTGAGCAAATCCCAGTCATCAGCCCAGGGAACTGGTGCTGGAGCAGCTCCTGGCACGTTTTGGGGAGGTTTAAATGCACACAGCATCGTGTTTACCTCTTAATTTGGAGAGAGGAATTCATTATTGTGGGGAGTGTGGAGAAAAGTGCATTTATTGCATAGAAAGCAGCTAATTTCCTGGAGTAAATTAGACTAACGAGGTTTGCAGAGTACATATTTAAGTACATTTAAAGAACTCATTGGTGATGGTTCTTTCCAAGCAAAGCAGATGAATAACTGAAGGCTTGGATACTTATGAAAATTGGGCTTTTTAAAGCTGTTTTCATGTCATTAATCAGCCTGCCAGGCTGGGGAGTGTCCCTGTCACCACTGTAGCCACAGCAGCTCCAGCCAGGACACGTTTTTGTCTGAAATTTGGGCATTTAGTGCTGCCCAAATATTCACAAGCACCTCAGTAATTCTCCTGAACAGGGAGAGACGTGATCAATTCTGTGGGCTGAGGCAGTTAAAAATAGGTCATCTCCAGGCTGACAAAAATCCATGGGCAGCTCGGGAGGGTTTTTGGGAATGCTCTCTCTGAGCTCCAGGAATGCTTGGGAAAAGCCTCCTGCATGACATAATTCATTCAGATCTCAGTAGCCAGGCTCTGAATCTCTGCCTCTTAATTGATGGAACTGAGAAGGTTGAAATTCTCCAAGTAAATCTCCCAGCAATAAATTAATTGAAATAATTAAAAATTAAACTCCCCTCACTTAGCAGATATTACACAAATAATCATACTGTGAGGCTCCCAATTAAACATTCCACACTTCCATTACTTACAACTCTCTGAAGTTTGAATTGGGCAATTAACAGGAGCCTCCTCAAACCCTGCTAACGAGCTCTCCAAAGAGGCTGGGTGGGGGTCCTGGGGGTTCCCTGTGCTGCCCTGCCAAGGGGACAGGAGTTTGAGGGCTTTGTGGGAAATGGGGGAATGTGGGAAATTGGGGTTTGTGGGGAAAATGGGGGCTTTGTGGGAAATGGGGGCTTTGTGGGAAATGGGGGCTTTGTGGGAAATGGGGGTTCTGTGGGAAATGGGGGAATGTGGGAAATAATGGGTTTGTGGGAAATGGGGAAATGGGGGCTTTGTGGGAAACGGGGTTTGTGGGAAACGGGGTTTGTGGGAAATGGGGGTTCTGTGGGAAATGGGGCTTTGTGGGAAATGGGGTTTGTCTGGCTCAGGCTGGCAGGGTCTGGACGGGAGGGGATTCCCAGGTGTGGGAGCTGTGACCTCCTCAGGGCAGGGAGAGGGAGGCGTCTCCTGCCTCTTCCCAGGCATGGATCATGGAATCCTGGAATGGTTTGGGTGGGAAGGACCTGAAATCCCATGGATCCCATCCCATATTAATGATTCCATCTCATCCCCATTCCCATCCCATTCCATGGGCAGGGACACCTTCCCCTGTCCCAGGTGCTCCCAGCCCTGCCCAGCCTGGCCTTGGGCACTCCCAGGGATGCAGGGGCAGCCACAGCTGCTCTGGGAATTCCATCCCAGCCCTCCCCACCCCTCCCAGGCAGGAATTCCTAATTCCCAATATCCCAATATCCATCCCTGCCCTATCCCATTTAAACCATTCCCAGTGTCCTGTCCCTCCATCCCTTGTCCCAGTCCCTCCCAGCTCTCCTGGAGCCCTTTAGGGGCCCTGGAGAAGCTCTGAGGATTCCCTGGATCCTCCCCTCGTGGCTCAGAGGAACTGGGTGATCTGAGTAGGTTGGGAAATCTTGGAATTGTCCTTTAAATCTTTACATTTCCCTGTAAGCACCCAGTCCCAGGGAGTGCTGCCAGGAGCTGCTCACGCCTCACCCGCTCTGGGTTTAAAGCACATTTTGGGATTTAAAATTCTCCCTTTGGCTCCTTCCTGGAGAGCCAGCCCTGGGAATTCCTGTTCCTGCTGCTGTGTCCGGGATGATCTCCTCTGGCTGGGCAGGATTGGGAATTGTCTCAGTTCTGCCCCAGCCTCATTCATTCCCCCCGGCCACCCCAGATGCTCACCCCTGCCTCAGCTCGGGCTCTGCTGCATTTCCCCCTCCCCGCTCCCTCCAAACTGCTCCAGAGCTCACGTTTTGTTTCATTCTCCCAAACCACCCCCTTAAAACCCCCTTTTTTCCTGGGTTAGAGCCTCCAAACCCCCCAAACCACCCCTGAACTCTGCAGCTCCTCTGAAATATCCAACAAAATCACAAAATCCGCTTTCCTGCTCTTTTTTTTTCTCCTGCTTTCTTGCTCTCTTTTTTTAAATTTTTCTTTTCTCTTCCCTGTCTCCTTGTCCTGCCTCTGTAATGAACATCCCAAATTTTAGCAGCCCTTTTCTCCTGTGCCCTTCTGGCCCTGGCTCTCCACGTTCCCCACTTGAAAGCCCCAGCAGCACCTGCAGCTTTTCTGCCTCCAATTTCCACTTCTTCCCTTTTAAGAGATTCCTTTGCAAATCCTTTGAGTTCTTTTCCTTTCCTGCCTCTCTAACTTCTGAGGAAGCCTCAGCTCCTGCTCCCAAAAACTCCTGTATTCCATAAAAATCCTGTCAGGAGTACATTTCCACGTGCCAACCTGTGTTACCTGGGCTGTGCTTTATTTATTTCATAATAAAAGTATCTTTAAGGGGGAAAAATTAGCATTTTCTCTATTTTAATAGGTTTATTATTGCTGATTAGGTAATAAGAGGCAGAGGGGGATTTTATATTAAAAATAAACATCTGTATGTGGTGTACATATAAATATAGAGAAAGAGATATAAAAATATATATATGTGCACACATTTTTTGTATGTCTATAAATCATATTCATTTTCCCAAAATTAAAACATTTTTAGATGGCTATATATATTTTTATATATGTAAAAATTAATAATTTTTATATATCTACATATATTTTTAAATATCTACATTTTTTGTATAGCTACATATATTTTTAGTATATCTATGTATTTATAATTCTATATTTTTATATAGCTTTATATTTTAAACATAGATGTATATAAAAATATATATGTATATATTTTTATATATGTGTATATTTTATATATGTATATATTTTTATATATGTATATATTTTTATATATGTATATTTTATATATCTACTTACATTTTTTAATACGTATTTATAGATATTTATATCTATTTATCTTTATCTTTTAACTATGTTATTTACATCCTGTTTGTGGAAGGCAAGGTGAACAGAGCATCCAAATACACACCCTAAAAATCAGTATTCATGGAATATCTTGTTAAAAATGTCAGCTTTAATCTATTGGCAAACTAGAATGGGCTTATATGTATTTATAATTTATAATTTTGGGTTGGTATTTTTTTACTAGGTGCTATTTTCCCTCTTTGGGTGCAGGTGGTGGTTTTGGATGTTGTTGAAAGGCACGTGGCCCCCAGTGCTGTGTTTAATAACCATCACCTGTGTCCTCCTGCCTCACGAATGGTTCTGCTCTCAGAAACAGGAGGGATTAAAAAAATCAGAATTTCTGCCATCCCTCAGCAGTGCCAGCCCCTCTAACACGGCCTTGCAGGGCGCTGGCGCTGGGACACGGAGCTCTGGGGCTTCCAGAAGCTCATCCCTGAGTGAAGAACGGGGAATGTGCCCCTGGAGGCAGCTCAGGGAAAGGTTTCCTCCTCCTCCTCCTCCTCCTCCTCCTCCTCCTCCTCCTCCTGCAGCAGCTCACCCCTCTGAGCCCAGCCACCACCATCCAGTGCCACGTTTGGAGCTCTGCCCCCAAAAAGTGACATTTTCAGTGGCATTTATTCAGTATTTAGCTCTTATTTAGTCAGTATTTACTTTTTTTTTTATTCAGTATTTACCAGAGAGGCTCTCTGCTGTTACCCCTGCCATGGTTTGTCCCCTGTTTGGTTTCCCCAGGTTTTCCCCCATGTTTCCCCCATATTTACCTTTGATTTATTCAGTATTTACCCTTTGGAGGCTCTGCTATTGCCCCTGTCGTGGTTTCCCTCCAGGTTTGGGTTTTCCCCCAGGTTTTTTTTCCCTCAGGTTTCCCCCATGGTTTTTCCTCCATATTTACCTTTTATTTATTTGGTATTTACCTTTTATATATTCAGTATTTACCAGAGAGGCTCACTGCTCTTACCCCTGCCGTGGTTTTTTCCCCCCCGTTTGTTTTTTCCCCCCATATTTGCTTTCCCCCCTGGTTTTCCTCCATATTTCCCTTTTATTTATTCAATATTTACCTTTTGGAGGCTCTCTGCTGTTGCCCCTGCCATGGTTTTTCCCCAGGTTTGGGTTTTTCCCCCTGTTTGTTTTCCCTCCAGGTTCCTTTTATGGTTTTCCTCCATATTTACCTTTTATTTATTCAGTATTTACATTTTGGAGGCTCTCTGCTGTTGCCCCTGCCAGGTTTTCCCCAGGTTTGTTTTCCCCATGTTGCTTCCCCCCATTTCTTGCCCATTTTCCCCCACATTTCTTCCCTATTTTCCCCAAAGTGCCTCTCCCGAAATGACCAATTCCTGACACAGCCAATTCCCTAAAAATCCCAATATTAGATTGCAAATATCCCTGTGAAATTCCAGGGGAAAAAAAAAAAAAACCAGCATGTGAAAACACAGCACCACAAGGTTGCAATCTGAATTTCCAAAAAAATTCCCCTTGTTCGAGCCGGGGGTTCTCTGGGTTGTGCTGTGTTTTGAGCAGGAATGAGAATTTCCAAGGGTTCTCTGGGTTGTGCTGTGTTTTGAGCAGGAATGAGAATTTCCAAGGGTTCTCTGGGTTGTGCTGTGTTTTGAGCAGGAATGAGAATTTCCATGACACGGTGTCAGGAAGCTCTTAGCATTTATAAATGCTCACTCCTGCAAGTTAAAAATCCTGGGCTGTAATTCCCACTCTGGGTCTCGCCAGGCACTTTTCAATCATTTCTCTCTGCTAATTTTGGTGTCACCCTCATTTCTTTTGAAAAGATTCATTTTGAGCAAATTTGTAAATGGCCCTGATGTGTTCTACAATTTAGTCAATTACTGTTTCAGCCTGCAAACCTCCTGGGAAACGGAACATACATGGCCTCAAGGTACGAATTTCAATAATTGTTTCAGCAAAGTTAGATGGATTTGTAATGCTGTGTTCCACTTATTGAAATGTCAAATAAAACTGCACTTTCTTGAGCTCTGACAAGCAGATTTTTTTTTTTTAAAATTCTGATTTTTTTTTTTTTCCTTGGGCGAGGGTGGGAGAAGGATTCATCTGCGAAATGTTGGCCGTGATATCTATATTTATATATGTGGTTTTATTAAAAATGGGTTTGCCTTTTTGTTTTTAACCTCTGCTAATCATGTTCTTAAATTTTAGTAGTTCATTTATCAACTGCTGTCTGCCACTACTTCAAAGCTTTTAAACCCCCACCTCGTTCCTGTGATTTCACTCATTTATCCAATTGTGGAAGGCACCACAGTGGAATTAGTTTAGATTTTCGATTCCCTATTGCTCCTACAGTCACATGGAGGAGCCTATAAACGCATTAAGCAATTTTTGGGTGTTTAAAATGAGAACAAATCCTGAGTTTCTCACCCTTCCCAGCGCATCCTTTGCGCGCCGCGGCCCCGGCGTGGTGCAGCCTGCTAACCTACATCCATCCCTCAGCCAGCAGCACGCCTAGCAACCAGCTCATTAACCTCCCCAGCCTGACGAGGGATCCGTGGCAAATTACAGGTTAATTAGCAGGGTGTCCCGTGGGCAGGGCTGTGCTCAGCTCCTCTCTCTCCCTGCTGCAGGTGAACACGCGGGCGGGGGCCGGCAGCGGCGCCTCCGAGGCCCTGCCCAGCAACAGGTAAGGACCTGCTCCTCCTCCTCCCTCCTTCCTCCCCCCTTAATTCCCTTTGTTTGGGACCCAGAACAGAGCCCCAGACCCGGCTGGTTCTGGGAACGCTGGGCTTGGGTGGGTTTCTGCTGGGAAGGTGGGATTCCCGTGGATGGCGTTGGGTCGGGGGTGATGGGGATGCTGCCCATGGGGCTGTGCTGGTGAACTGAGGGATGGTGGGGAAATCAGGGTTTGGTGGGAGTTTCAGGAGAAATCAGGGTTTGCTGATGGGGAAATCAGGGTTTGGTGGGTGTTTCAGGAGAAATTAGGGTTTGCTGATGGAGAAATTAGGGTTTGGTGAGTGTTTCAGGAGAAATTAGGGTTTGCTGATGGAGAAATCAGGGTTTGCTGATGGGGAAATCAGGGTTTGGTGGGAGTTTCAGGAGAAATTAGGGTTTGCTGATGGGGAAATCAGGGTTTGGTGGGAGTTTCAGGAGAAATTAGGGTTTGCTGCTGGAGAAATAAGCATTTTATGGGCATTTCAGGGAGAAATTAGGGTTTGCTGCAGGAGAAATCAGGGTTTGATGGGTGTTTCAGGAGAAATCAGGGTTTGCTGATGGAGAAATTAGGGTTTGCTGGGTGTTTCAGGAGGAAATGAGGGTTTGCTGCTGGAGAAATGGGAGATTGCTGATGATTTCAGAAGGAAATTGGGGTTTGGTGGGTGTTTCAGGGAGAAATTAGTGTTTGCTGTTGCAGAAATGAGGGATTGGTGGGAATTCCTGGAAGAAATTGGGATTTGCTGGGTGTTTCAGGAAGAAATAAGGGTTTGCTGGGAATTCCAGGACAAAGTTGGAGTTTGCTTCTGGAGAAATAAGGATTTGCTGGGGATTTTAGGAAAAAATAAGGGTTTGCTGCTGGAGAAATGAGGATTTGCTGGTGTTTCAGGGAGAAATGAGGATTTGCTGGTGTTTCAGGGAGAAATGAGGATTTGCTGGTGTTTCAGGTGGCTCTAACTTCAAAAGCACTGAGGTGCAATTGGGGCTGAGCTCCTTTGGCTGCCCCAGTGCCAGGGTCTGTGCTCAGCTCTTTGTTGCTTGTTCATTCCAGGACTCCTTGATTTGAAAGTTTGATTCCCATTCACATGTTTGTACCAATAAATAGGCTAAATAATAAACTTATGTAGGTTTCTTAGGTGGGGTAGGATTTCCAAAAAATCCTTTCAGCTTAACTCCCTGTTTCCTACAGTTCCAACCAAGTTTTGGAGTCCATCCCCCTCATCTTGCTTTTTACATTCCAGCCCTAATTTGAAAACTCATATTAAGGTCTTAAAATGCAAGAGAACTCATTCTCTGGGTTTTTTTTTCCTATTTGTTTTTCAAATGCTGGAGGATAAATTCCTTTTTATTGCGTGAATTGTTACAGGAAGCCATAATACTGATGGTAAAAACCCACAAAAAACCTTTCTGTATCCTTAAAAAGAAATAGGGAGGGTCTGGCTCCATCTTC
Organism: Molothrus aeneus; assembly: GCF_037042795.1. Classification (NCBI taxonomy): domain Eukaryota; kingdom Metazoa; phylum Chordata; class Aves; order Passeriformes; family Icteridae; genus Molothrus; species Molothrus aeneus. Next base: position 19,141,621 of record NC_089658.1, read on the forward strand.
TTCCTACAAGAGCATATCTGAGCCATGGGAGTAGAATTCTCTGGAGGCTCCTTTCAGCCTAAATTATTCTATTATTCTAATAAGCACACAATATTCCATTTATCTGTGCATCAGCATCCTGCTCCTTTTTCTCCCTGAGAAAAAGGAAGGGAAAAGGAAAGTTGTGAAGATTAAAAAGGAGAATTACCACAGATTACCGTGGTCAGAGGGGCACATTTGTGCTGCTTTGGGCGTGTTTGGAGGGTGAATTTTGGGGACAGTCCCACAAATCCCATTTTCACCGTGGGAGATCCCAACCCCAGGGCTGGGGTTTTTCCCCACTGGAAACCCCATCCAAAACCAGCAATCCCAGTTTGCTGCTGCCTTTGGTGGCTCTGTAATTGTGGAGATTTTAAAATAATTCCCACCCTGGCAAAGTTTGCCCCATCCCCGGGGAAACGTTCCCAGACCCCATCCCAGAACTCTTCAATGGAAAGAGAATAAATCAGAATATCTGTGTGCTCTGCAGTCCCCCCAGGCTGAGCTAAATAAAGCTGATTTTTCTGTCACTGCTGCTGCTTCCTTTCAGTACCTCCTGTACTTTGAGCTTGTTCTTCAAGTGCATTGAAAATGAAGCTTCTAGAAGATTCTTGTCACCTTATCTGGTGGTTAATTGCCATTCCTTTTCCAAAACCTTCTGCACCAGGAGTTTTGTTTTTGAAGTAATTGAAAGTCTCTCTTTGTTTCATGTTCACAAATTGTTAGTCATGAAAGATGACAAGATCAACTTATGTTTCCTTGGAAAACTTAATTTTTCTTTAAAGCAGTCGTGGGAACAAGAGGCCTATTAAAGAACAAAGCCACCAAATATGAAATCTGTGTTTTCACTGTTCCTGTTAATAATGATCTGTGATCAAGACACGTGCACAGCCCTTTCAAGAATATATTATTTTGTACTTTTTTCTTTTTTTTTTTTTTCTTTTTTTTTTTTTTTAACTTCAGTAATAAGAGCAGAATGTCCCTTTGAGATGAAGTTTTGCAGACGTTGCTGCCCTGGCAGTTTGTTGTGTTGAAGCTCCAAGGAGCAGAGTTTGTCAGGAAAGGAGGGGAAAAACCAGGATTTTGTGAGTTTTTTGGAGGAGTTTGGGTTGTAGTTTTTGGAGGAGTTTGAGGGCATTAAAGGTTTCACCCTTTAACTCACCGAGCTGAGAGGTGGGGCTTGGTGAAGTTCTCGTGGAAGAAATTCAAGTGGGTTTTGTTTTGTTGATTTGGGGGTGGATTCTCCTGCAAAAGCAAAGGGATTAAATTAAGGGGAGTTTTGTTGTATTGGCTTGTGGGTAGATTCCCTTGGAAAAGCAAAGGGAACGAATACAGTGAGTTTTGTTGTATTGATTTGGGGTGGATTCTCCTGGAAAAGCCAAGGGATTAAATTAAAGTGAGGTTTGTTGTGTTGGTTTGGGGGTGGATTCCCCTGGAAAAGCCAAGGGATTAAATTAAAGTGAGTTTTGTTGTGTTGGTTTGGGGGTGGATTCCCCTGGAAAAGCCAAGGGAAGAAATTAAAGTGAGTTTTGTTGTGTTGGTTTGGGGCTGGATTCCCCTGGAAAAGCCAAGGGATTCAGCAGGCTGCCCTGGGATGGGTGCCCATGGAAAACTGGGCTCCCCTCAGGGATTTGGGCACGGCCTGAGGTCCCAGATCAGGAATTCTCCTCCAGCCTGGGGTCCCTGGGGGGGTGACATCCCTGGCAGCACAGCGTGGAGCTGGGATCCACAGGAATTCCTGGAATCCTGCCTTGGGGAGCTCCAAACCCAGATTAGCACAGGAAAACTGGGTGTGAGCCACATTTTCATGGGGTTTTTTGAACGCCCTGGCATGTGAGAGCGGGGATTAAACACCCAAATTTATTTTAAATTTCCCTCTTAGAGCTGGTGAGCAATAGCTTGTGTCCCAGCAGGTTGTGCAGTCAGGTGTCTAAACCAGCTGTAAGGTGGAAAATACATTGATTTCTTCTTATTATTATTATTCTTTGAACTGTTCATTGCTTGTTCATGCCTGCTGCCTGCAGTGCCGGCTGCTCTCACCACACCTTCACATTCAAGTTTAACCTCAGAATATGGAACCACAAACTCCCCTTGTTCCTCACTTTGTCTGACAGAGTGAAATGTTAAAAATAACTGCTTTAATTTGTTGTTTTTTTTTTTTTCTTTTCCAGCTTGAAGAAGTCCTCTGCAGAGCTGAAGAAGATCCTTGCCAATGGCCAGGTGGGTGCTTTGGCTGGGGCGCTCCTCGTGCCTGGGTGGAGCTCCCAGCTCATGCAGCTGAAATGTGATTTTTTTAAGCCAAAACTGGGGGCCTTGGGAGCGTTCAGGGTCCTGATTTGCTTTTATTGGCACAGAAATTTGCTCCCCACTTCTCAAAATCTGCTTCAGCTGCAAACGGATGGAGGCCCCTCAGTCAGTTTTGGGTAATTGAGTGAACTGCTCGCTTGTCAGCCTCAATCAGAGATGGAAATGGGATTGAATACTTGGGGTTTTTTGTGTGGAATAGTTGAATTTTTGTTTACTTAGTGTGTTGTTAGAACCCTGCTTAGTGAGAATTTTGGACTTTCTGCACTGACAAACATTGACCCTCAGGAGAACCCTGCACTGCACCTGAGAGCGTGGAGAAAGCTTCCACAGTGAATTGATGAAATTAAGAGAATAGGTGTGTGCTTTGGTTAAAAGGGTGCAGTAAAGAATCCACAGTTCATATTTACAGGAATATTAGAAGGTACTGGGCATGAATTGATTAGCAATCTGCTGAAATTCATTTCATTGCCAGTGGGAGAGTTTATTAAATGTCTCTGTTTCTAGATAGTCTACGTATTTCCTTTACAGATTCTTCTGGGATAGAATTTTGGTTTTTGCAGGTGTAACCTGGTTTTTTCACAAGAATAGGTTGTTATGTAAACTGATTTTCACCCTTAGAGTTCATTTCTCTTGGGAGTTCCACAGGCTGGATGTTAGTTTAGTTGGAATAGCAATAAAGCCTGATTTTACAATTTACTGTAAAATAAATTTTATTTTATAAGGTTTTGTTTATTTGCAACAAACAACCTTAGTGGGGTTTAGGGCAGGAGATACTGAAATATTTGTCAGGTTCTTGCAGGGAACCACTCTGGAATCACTTCAGGGCTGTGGTTTTGGGCTGGGAGGGATCTCAGAGCCCAAACTGAAAATCTTCCCCTGCCCCAGGGAGCTCCAGGCCCCGTCCTTGGACCCTCCCAGGGATGGGGAACCCAGAATTCTCAAGCAGCCACACAAATATATTTGAATACATAAATATATTTTATAGATAAATAAATGTAAAATATAAAAATAAATGTATTAAACTGTTACCTGTATTTATTATATATTAATAGAAATAAATATTAAAATATATATAAATAAAAATATATACATTTATATGTTTTAATATAGAAATATATTAAAGAATAAAAATATAAAAATAAAATAAAAGTATAAAATATATTTGGTTTATATTTATTTATATTTATAAAACCAAATATAAAGTAAAATAATATATAATATATTTAATATATATTATAGGAAATATTTTATTCAAAATAAATATATTTTAACATAATATATATTTTATAATATATATTTTATAATATATATTTTATAATATATATTTTATAATATATATTTTATAGAATATATAAAATATATATGTTTTATAATTACATGTAATGTGAAAATAAATATTTTATAAATAAATAGAACTATAAAACTCATATAAATATATAAAATCTATTTACATTTATTCTATATTGATAAACCCAAACAGATCTATTTTAATATACAAATACATTTGTGCCAGGTTTGGCAGCCTTGGAGGGAGGCACCTGTCCACGGAGCTGCCTGTTAGGCTCTATTGACTGAGACATCTGTGTCACTGCAAATAAAAGACTCTTATTGATTTTCTTAACTGCTCTTCACTTCCCCTCTGCCTTGGCAGGCTGAAATCTTCATTATCTCCGATGCCTATTCAGTGTCACACAATGACCCCCAGGCCTCCTTGGCATTTCATGAATCAGGGGCTGGGCCTGCCAGCAGCATCAAGGTTCAGCTTGGTGCTGTCCTTCAGCCTCACCTGGGATATTTGGAGGGGAAAAAATGAGATTTTTTTTTTTTTTCCCCTCCAAAAATGAGGTTTTTCCCTCTCCAAAAATGACATTTTTTTCCCCTCCAAAACCTGAGCCCAGTGCTGCTGAATCCCTGGCTACAGCTGGGAATGGGGATTTTAGGCTGAGTTCAGTGTTCTCAAATTCCTGATATTTTTAAAAAATCTTTTTATATTATATTATTTTATGTTAGCTATTATTATATTCCTGATAATTTTTGATTTTTTTTTTAGGATTTCAGAATTCTCAGGAAAATAATGTATCTCCCAGGCTTGAGATCCTGGGAGTAGCAGCAGCAGGTGGCTGCACCTTGTACATCAGGGTGGTGCTTTCTCTGATATTACTGATTTATTTTAAAGTGATTTATTTGAGAGTAAAACCCCGGAATGGGACTAAAATCTCGCTGTGGTTGGCTGAATTTGGCATTTTAGTTGTTCTAAACTACAGAGAACAAGTGGTCGGTGTGCCCTGCAAGAAATTCTCAGATTGGTTCCCTGGGGTTCCGGATTTTAAAACCAAACTTCTTCTTGTGATACTAAAAATGTTACTTAAACTCACTGGAAAAAAAAAAAAAAAGAAAAGAAGGATTAAGTGCCTATTCTTATGATATGAAAAATGTAAGTTAAACTCACAAAAAAATTTAAAGATTGGGTACTTCTTATCATATTGGAATTGCTACTTAAAACCTACTAAAAAGAAAATAAGAATGAAGTTTTAAACTTAAACCAAATTAAAAAAATAAGGATTAATAACCTTTTCTTCTGATATTAAAAATGTTACTGAAATCCACTAGAAATAAATAAATAATGCAGTTTTAATACTATTTAGTCAGCCTGATGGGAGTTAATCTGCTTTTTGTTGAGAGCAAATGATTTCAGTTGAATTCTGCAGAATTTTGGTCACAGATCCACAGCTGGTGATGGGTTCCTGGGTGAAACTTTAACTTTTGTTCATTTTGGGGGGATTAAGTCACACTTAACCATTACTTAAGTCTGGCCTGGGTCATTATTTTTGATTATTTTTTGGCAGTTTCTGCTTTGAGGCGTCCCTAATGATATTCCCCCAGTAGTTTCCATTTAGCTTTAATAAGGAATTCATATTAATCATTAAAAGAAGGGGACGTGATTCTTCAAGATAATCAAATATTGACAGGTTAGAAATAGCTTTCTGCCCGGCCTCATTGATAGAGGTGATGTGATATAAATATTTATTTCTTTTCTGTCACTCAGGGTAAATGCCACCAATTGATTCAGCATTGATAGAGTGTCACCAGTTCATAAGGAGCACTGCAGTGCCTGGGCTGCCCCAGTAGAGCCTGCTCTGAAAAGGGGATTTGCTAAAGCTCCTCTCTGGGCTGCTCTGGGCTCTCAGTAATTCCCAAAAACCAGCCCTGGTTCCACCAGGATTCACTGGGAATTTGGTTCTTAATAATTCACAAAAAAACCACCCTGGTTGCACCAGGATTCATTGGGAATTGGGCTGTTTATTTACAAAAAACCTGTCCTGATTTCACCAGGATTAATTGGGAATTTGGCTTTTAATAATTCACAAAATTTACAAAACCCCACCCTGATTTCACCAGGATTCATTGGGAATTTGGTTCTTAATAATTCACAAAAAAACCACCCTGGTTTCACCAAGATTCATTGGGAATTGGGCTGTTTATTTACAAAAAACCGTCCTGATTTCACCAGGATTCATTGGGAATTTGGCTTTTAATAATTCACAAAATTTACAAAAACCCACCCTGATTTCATCAGGATTCATTGGGAATTTGGTTCTTAATAATTCACAAAAAACCACCCTGGTTTCAGGGTGGATTCATTGGGTATTTGGATTTTAATAATTCACAAAAAAACCACCCTGATTCCACCAGGATTCATTGGGAATTGGGCTGTTTATTTACAAAAAACTGTCCTGATTTCACCAGGATTAATTGGGAATTTGGCTTTTAATAATTCACAAAATTTACAAAAACCCACCCTGATTTCACCAGGATTAATTGGGAATTTGGCTTTTAATAATTCACAAAATTTACAAAAACCCACCCTGATTTCATCAGGATTCATTGGGAATTTGGTTCTTAATAATTCACAAAAAACCACCCTGGTTTCAGGGTGGATTCATTGGGTATTTGGATTTTAATAATTCACAAAAAAACCACCCTGATTCCACCAGGATTCATTGGGAATTGGGCTGTTTATTTACAAAAACCGTCCTGATTTCACCAGGATTAATTGGGAATTTGGCTTTTAATAATTCACAAAATTTACAAAAACCCACCCTGATTTCACCAGGATTCATTGGGAATTTGGCTTTTAATAATTTACAAAAATTACAAAAACCCACCCTGGTTTCACCAGGATTAGTTGGGAATTTGGCTCGTAATAATTTTCAAAAAACCTGTCCTGATTTCACCAGGATTAATTGGGCATTTGGTTATTTATTTACAAAATGTCCACCCTGATTTCACCGGGATGAATTGGGCATTTGGATTTTAATAATTCACAAAAAAATATCCTGATTTAATTGGGATTAATTGTGAATTTGTCTCTTAATAATTGACAAAGAACCCACCCTGATTTCATGAGGATTAATTGGGAATTGGGCTATTTATTTACAAAAAACCTGTCCTGATTTCACCAGGATTAATTAGGCATTTGGTTATTTTTATACAAAAAACCCACCCTGATTTCATCAGGATTAATTGGGCATTTTGATTTTAATAATAATTTGTAAAATTTCCAGAAAACCCACCCCGATTTCACCGGGATTAATTGGGAATTTGGTATTTATTTCCAAAAAACCCACCCTGGTTTCATCCCCAGCCAGTGGAAGGGGAGGGATGCTTTGTTTGCTGCTCCCTGCTTGGTTTTCCATGAATTCCTGAATTTTCCAGCCCATCCAAGTTGGGGTTGCAGGTTTAACACCCCCTGGTATAAGGGGAACCTTTTATGATGGAGAATCCAGTTTTCCCAGTGGGATAAATAAATCACCCCTTGCTTTTGGCACCTTTATTTGAGCCAGTAAATCCCATTTTATCTCCCATCAGCTGCAGCTCCTGCCTCCAGCCCAGCATTCCTGCTTTTCCCTGGAATCCCGGGTGCCTCAGAGGATGGAGCTGCTCCTGTCCCTGTCCTCCAGGGAGTGGTGTGGACAAAAATTCCCTTTTCCAGTGGGAAACAAGCAGGGAATGTGCTGGGTGTCTCCAGTTCTTGCTCCATTTGTTGTTCATCACTTGAGGAACCTCCAAAAAAAATCTTTTCTTTTCCCCCACCGGGATGCAAAATTACAGATTTCTTGTTGCTTTTGTGGGTTCATTGGATTTTCTTTGGGGTGGTTGGGAATTGCATGCATCTCCTGCATTTCTGGGAATGCAGGAGGTGTTTCCTCCAAGGCTGGAGGGTTCAGGTCCTCCAGCTTGGAAGAGCAAAACTCCTTAAAATCCCCGAGTCTGCAGCCTGAGAGAAATTATTTTTATTTTGGGGACTCACTGTAGGTTCTTTACATATTTTAAATCCCATTCGTGAGCGATTTTTCCTCATGAGGAACAACTTTCCCCCTTTCTCTTTGCATTTCTGATGAATGCAATGAGCAAAGGAGTTTTCAGTAGTGGAAAAAAATGTTAATTTTCATCACAAACCTTGGTGTTGGAATGGGCCCTCCTAAGGAGCCTGGCCCAGGTTTAATTACAAATAAATAATAAAATCATCACCTTCTATTTTGAGTTGTCTCAACTCAGGTTTTCCCATCCCTGTGTAGCAATTCCAGTGAGAAACCACAATTTTTTTGCTCAGGTAGTGAAAGGAAAAACCATCAATTTTGGATTAATCATTTCTGTCCTTGCAACTTCTTTTAAATCAATAAAATATTTCATTTTCTGGTCATTATAAATGCTGAGTATTGACTCTTTGGGACATTTGAGCTTGTTATCATCACTTGTGTTAATACACAAAAATGACATCTTTAAGTAGCCAGGCCAAGTCATGTGAAATATTTAACTTGGTGTCCCATAAAATACAAGTAATTACTGAAAATGAGTTAATGCTTCCTAGGAAAATCTCTTTTCAAAGCAGGATTTGCTCAAACATTTTCTACGCAAAATGATCAGGCAACGGGGGAGTCTTTCTGGAAAATCGCTTTTAACCCAGAATTAATTCTGTTCAAAATATTTATTTTAAAGTATAAATGTGCATTGCAAAAACGTCTTTAATGGGATTTTTAAATTTGTGCCAAATCAGAGTAACTCTCCTTGTCCAGGAGAAGGTGGAACTGTGGTTTTACACTCCAGTTCCTTCTCAGGCAATATGTTAAGCTGTTGTAAAATCCAGATTAAAAAAGGAGCCACATTCAGGGATTTCTGCAGTGCTTTTATCAGCTGAGGATCTGAGTTGTCCCAGCGCGCAGAAAAAACTGAGGCAAAGAATTTGCTGTGTGTCTCAAGGAAAATCACTGGGATTGGGGTTCCAGACTGATTTTTCTTTAGATCAAAAGTGTCCAAACTGAGCTGTGCCAGAGCTGCCTCTCCCTGAGGCTCAGCTCTGGGACTCCAGAATAAATCCCAAACTTTCCCAGCTGCCAGGGTTGTTCCCGTTCACCTCCAACTTTGGCTCTGCTGATGTGCTGCTCTGGAGCCCCTTTTCCTCTCAGCAGCAGTGCCCTGACCCTCTTGAGCTATATTATATCATTCCATTTTGACACCTTTTATCAAACTTTAATGAAATGACCCAGGCAAACAAATTGTCATTAAACTTTCCATCACTTTGTCCCTTGGTATCGTCTTTTATAAATTGGACAGCAAATGTTGTATTGATCTTCTCGTTCTTGCAGCTGAACTTGAAATGACCCACGCTGCTTGTTGTTTATGGCCTGGAGTTGCTTTTCCTTGACATTTCCATCCCCAGCATGACATCTCTTTTGTTTTTCTTTCTTTCTTGTGGAGATGAATGAACAAGACATTCGATACCGAGACATCCTCGGCCACGGCAACGGAGGCACTGTCTACAAGTGAGTGGGGGTTTCACCTCAAACCTGCCCAGAAATTCAAATTTCACGGCGTTTTTACTTTTCACACTTTGGGGTCTAGGCAGGCCCTTGCTGCTCTGCAGGAGAAAAATCTTAATGTGAACTTTTAAACCGTTCTGGGGCGTTTAATTCTGGTTGTAACGCGGCTTTGAATCTTTTCTGGGAGCCAGTTGAGGGTTCACTGGTGGGATCTGGGGTGTCCTGGGTGGGAGTCCAGGATCTGGAATTCCTGGTGCCTCACCTGGGGGTGACAGCCGTGGGATGTGGTGGCACCAGTGCCCTGCCCTTCAGGATCCCTCACCCCCTTTTGCTGCTCTCCCTCCCTCCCAGCCTCATCAACTCCCCCAAATTTTGGTGCAGAAGCTCCAGCCCTGCAGCCAGGATCAATTTTAATACTGTAAAAATTAAAATAGCACAGATGAGACTCTCCTGTTGAGAAAACTCCTGCTTAGGCATCGTGCAAAGTTTAAACTACAGAATGTAATATCTGGGACTTAATAGTCTGCAGTGGGGTATGAAAAATATTCCTGTGGGAATTAAGAAATCCATACTTTGTCAGAAAGCCCTGAGGGAGTAATAAAGGTTTCCTCCAGAGAGCTGTTTACCATATACAGTAACCCAGCATCCCATTAGGGTTTTGTTTATACCTTAGACATTTTAACTTTGATATTAACATTTTACCCCCTTCTCCCCCCCTACTAAAATGTTTAAAAGCCACGGTGCATTTAGTTTGGTTTCTAATTGGCTGCCAGCGTTGCAAAACAGCTCCTGGCAGAAGGTTGGATGGAAATGGACTTCCAGAGCCTCCAAGGGGCAAATGCAGCCTTGGGATGGACTCTTAAAATCAGGTTGGCCCTGGGGGTGGAAGGTGCTTCAGAAATCTTTTCTTGGAGAAGGATGTTCCTAGGACTTGAGGAAATGGTGTTATTTTGTTATTTTCTGGTTTTGTTGGAGATCTGAGAGAGAATGTTGAGCTTTAGAGCTCGGCCTTGTTGATGCTGGGTGGAGAGGCAGAGAAGGGAACTGGGGTAAAAGCTGAATGTTCCTGGGTGACACCATCCTGTGTTTCTGAGGCTGTGGAATTGGGATAAAAGCCCTGTGTGACACTGTCCTGTGTTTCTGAGGCTGTGGAATTGGGATAAAAGCCCTGTGTGACACTGTCCTGTGTTTCTGAGGCTGTGGAATTGGGATAAAAGCCCTGTGTGACACTGTCCTGTGTTTCTGGGGCTGTGGAATTGGGATAAAAGCCCTGTGTGACACTGTCCTGTGTTTCTGAGGCTGTGGAATTGGGATAAAAGCCCTGTGTGACACTGTCCTGTGCAGCTGGGATGCCCTGCCTGGGGTGGGGACTGTGACAATTCCCTGCCCTCTGGGGAGGAACAGTCTCACCTGGAGAGGCAGGAGCCCCTCCTGTGTCAGGGAGGTGTTTCTGTGGCTCCTGTTCCTTTTTATCCCACTGTTATTTGAAGTCAGCAGCTGCAGGGACTTTGGGGTGTCTCCAGGACAGGAGTCACTCCAGCCTCTTCCAGGGAATGGGTGCTGGTTTGGGTGTGGGTATTTTACAGATTATCATGGAATCCTCCAATGGTTTGGGCTGGGAGGGAGCTCAGTTCATCTCATCCCACCCCTGCCATAGCAGGGACACCTCCCACTGTCCCAGGGTGCTCCAAACCCCTCCAAGCTGGCCCTGGACACTCCAGGGATGCAGGGGCAGCCACAGCTGCTCTGGGAATTCCAGCCCAGCCAGGAATTCCTTCCCAATACCCATTTAAATCTCCCCTTTTCCCCTCTGAAGCCATTCCCTGTGTCCTGTCCCTCCATCCCTTGTCCCCAGCCCCTCTCCAGCTCTCCTGGAGCCCCTTCAGGCCCTGCAAGGGCTCTGAGGCTTCCCTGGATCCTTCCCTTCCCCAGGGGAACATTCCCAGCTCTCCCAGCCTGGCTCCAGAGCAGAAGGGCTCCAGCCCTGTGGCAAAACCACCTCAATCCCCCCTTCCCAAAAAGTTCCCGATTCTCCCTCTGTGGCAGAGCATCCCCGCCCCAGCAGGAAACGAGGGACTCAAACTGGAATCCTCCCAGGCAGCTGCAGTGCCCCAGCCACGGGGAGCAGCCCAGGGATATTTTATTCCAGTAAATCAATGAACATTTGTCAGGTGCAATGAATTGCAGAGGTTGGGCACTTTCCCTCTCCGGCGTGGGGCTCCTGGCTCGGGGAGGAGAGGCCGTGTGGGGATCGATCTGCAGCTCAACAGCCAGCCTGTCTGCACCCTCCCTTCTATCTTTTTGTTGTCTTTACCTCGTGTTTTTATTTTTTTTTAATCCCCCCTCTCTTCCCTGAGCTCTTTATCCTGCCTCATATCCATGATGGCAGTGAAATATTCCCGGTGTTCCAGGGACACGATGGTGCCTCGCAGGAGGCTGAGCAGAAACCTCTCTTTTTTTTCCAGGGAAAAACTCTTCTATTGGAATAGTTTATTGAGATTGAGGTATTGATCAGCCCTCCTGCTCCCCCCTGGCTGGAGGTGGCCTTGGTTCTCTTTGGAAGCCCATGTTTAGTTAGGAAACATGGGATTTTTTTAGTTAGAAAATGGATTTCATTTATTTGGGTTCTTTACAGCTGCGAGTGGTTTATGGCTTGGACAAGAGGTATCTTAGCTTTATTTTTATGACAGTATAATTATACTTTAGAAATACACTTGATTACTGTGTGGAGCAAAATTGTTCCACTATATTGGCTCGGCCAATATTGCTATACAAACAACTTTTCAGTCAATTGAGCCTGGTGAAAAATCAATACTTTATAGCAATATTTCTAGGGAGAACTTGCTGAATCTAAATGTTTTTCCTGTTCTAAAAAGAAGGGATTTTATAGTTCTTTGACATCTTGTTCTGCCCCTACCTTTTGATCCGCTGTTTGCTTAATTAAGGAACGATAAAAATTCTCGTGTTAGATATGGCAAAACCAGTTAATTAGCTTTGCTTTTTGGTTGCTTGCATGTTCAAAAATATGTGAGAAAACAGAAAACAAGCCCAAAGTGTCTATTGAACATTGCAGCAGAAAGCAGGAATTCTTCCAGTGCTGCTGAGGGGGCAGAGTGTGCCCTGTTTTGGGTAAGGATTGTTAAAAAAAGGATAAAATCTGCCGTAGCAAAGCTCCTGGGTGTGCTGCTCTCCTGTTTGCCAGGTGCTGTAGGTATTTGTGTCATCTGCTCTGATTGCCACTGCCCGTGGAGTATTTCAGTCCAATTTTCTGCATTTTTTGAAACTCAGCTGCCCGTGTGGCAGGACATCTCTCGATTTGCTTAAAATGCTTTTTTTTTTTGGAACAAATCATTCGGTGGTCAGCCCAAAAGGCATTGAAAGGATCTGCTTTGTGCTGCATCTTGGGGCTCCGTCGGTGCCTGCAGAGACTTCTCTGAGGAGATCTTTCCTCAGGTGAAGGATTTCCTTTGGAATGTCTGGATGTGCCAGCCAGTTAAACTAAAGCAGCTTCATTAAATTATTTAGACCTCAAATCCTTAATTTTGTATATTTTGAACCTAAATATTACAAAGTACAAGTGTTTATCTCTGGCAAATAATTCCTCTGTCAGGTCTTTCTCACACAATGTGTCTAAAACATCACTATTTCCTTTATACAGGAGCAAAATGAAGGTTTTGTCCTTATTTTATTCTTATTTCGTGTTCTTTAGTTTTTGTTTTTCAAGGAGAAAGGAGAAGTGAGATGTCCTGAACTCTGTTTAGGGCAGGGCACATCCTCCTGGGATTTATTTTACAGTGAGGTTTTGTAGCTCTGTGGATTCTGTTGGAGTCTCCAGCAGCAGGAGCATAAAGGAAAAATAACCATAAAGCCCCAATGATGCCCTAATTAATTTGGGAGTTACCAGGATCTGGGAGAGAGGGAAGGAATGGGAACATCAGTTCCCATCTTAGCAAAGTGCTGTGAGAGCAGAAGGCTTCACTTGGAAGTTGAGTAATTGGGAGAGAAGTGGCTGTGGCTGATGTCCCACGCTGAAAAATTGGATAGCCTGGAAAGCAGGGAGAAATGAGGGAGCTTAATTTGTCTGAGCAATTTCCCGAGCAATTCTGCAGTGTGGTGGAACATTCCAGCATCTGCCCTTCCCCTCATTGCCTCCCTCAGCCAGCCTTGGGGTGCCCCATCAGCACATGAAATGGGAAACGTGGGAGACAGCTGGGGCTGCTCCACAGCCTGGAATCCATCCTGGGACAAAGCTGGGCATCCTCTGGCACTGCTGGGGCAGCCCTGGAGCAGGTGATGCCTCAGGTTTTGATTTTATCTTTTTTAGATTCTGTGCTACTTTAGTGTGTGGGTTCACATTAGGGGATGGTGAGCTCTGTGCACAGAGCAGGGACACAAAACAATTCCTGCTCCAGCTGGGCACCAAGGACAAATGACCCAAACCTCAGCCCCAGAGCACAAACCCCGTGGGCTGGAGAGAGAAAAACAAGCAGGGTGGGACTGCAGGGGCTAAAGCTGCAATGGGACAGCTTCACTGGTGGGTGACTCCCAGGAAAGGTTCTCCCAAGCTTTTCTCCACAGTTCTTGTCCCAGCCTGGTGCTCAGAGAGGGATCACAGGCAGGTTCAGTGACTTGTTTGGCATCAAAACATTTCTTTGACCCTTGGAAGTCTTCAAATTGCATCTCCCTTAATTCCAGTGGAAGCATTTCCCTCGATCTCCTTTCCTGTGCATTCATTTTCTGCTTCTCTTGTTTGGATTTCAGTCCCACTGAAGGTATTGGAGCAGCCCTACCTGGCTGAGTTAGAGGTGTCCCCCTGGATTTTGTCTGGTTGCAGTGGGGTTTAGAGATGACTGACCAGTGCCTGCTGGTCACTCCCTGCACAGGCTGACCAGTGCCTGCTGGTCACTCCCTGCACAGACTGACCAGTGCCTGCTGGTCACTCCCTGCGCAGGCTGACCAGTGCCTGCTGGTCACTCCCTGCACAGGCTGACCAGTGCCTGCTGGTCACTCCCTGCACAGGCTGACCAGTGCCTGCTGGTCACTCCCTGTGCAGGCTGACCAGTGCCTGCTGGTCACTCCCTGTGCAGGCTGACCAGTGCCTGCTGGTCACTCCCTGTGCAGACTGACCAGTGCCTGCTGGTCACTCCCTGTGCAGACTGACCAGTGCCTGCTGGTCACTCCCTGCACAGGCTGACCAGTGCCTGCTGGTCACTCCCTGCACAGACTGACCAGTGCCTGCTGGTCACTCCCTGCCTGTGACCCTGGCGGGTGCTGGGCCCCCCCATAAAATCTGTTCTGCACAAAAGTGCATAAAATGAAGATAAAGTACCTCCTTGGAGCCTGACAAAACCCATTCCTCTGCAGAATGGGAGCTGCAGTGAAAGTAAATAAATGAATGGACAGCAATCACAGCCTAGTTGATGAAACTGTTCAATTAAAGCACAGGCATTTACATGGTGTAATTTCCCTAAATTGCCAATGAGCCCCTTTAGACACAACCAGTGTTCAAATTGATTTCAGCATTGATTTTGGCTGAAGCTGATAAATTTCTGCTTGTTAGTTAAAGTAATTTTGCAGAAGACTTTGTAGTGCAGTATTGAAGTGTTCATTTAGCTGATGGTTAAAAGAGGAGTTATTTACAGAGGGTTCTACTGTTGGGCTGAGATGGGACAATTCCCCGGTCATCTTTTTACTTTTAATTTTTAAGCTTCAGTATCCAATCAATACGTTATTGAAACTGATTAAAATGTATCCAGCCAGCTGCCTATGGCTGTTTAATTAGAAACTGGATGATTCTTAAATTAAAGTTGTTTTGTTTGTGGTGGATGTCCATAGCTGGGAAGATGAAGCGAGTGGGAAATGGGAGTTTGTGCTGGTTAGCAGTGAGTGAGCTGGGGTGAGAGCCCAGGGCCTGCCCACCCTCCCAGGGAGCAATTCCTTCTAATATCCCAATATCCATCCCTGCCCTCTGGCACTGGGAGCCATTCCCTGGCTCCTGTCCCTCCATCCCTTGTCCCCAGTCCCTCTCCAGCTCTCCTGGAGCCCCTTCAGGCCCTGCCAGGGGCTCTGAGCTCTCCCTGGACCCTTCCCTTCCCCAGGTGAACACCTCTCGTGATGGCATCTTAATTCCTGCCACCAGAGAAGGTGATGCAGGTTTTGGCTCACACTTTGCTGCTTCATATTTCTTACCTAAAACTGTGATGGGTTCACTCCAGGCTTTCTGCCACGTGGGATAACCCCCATCAGTCAGAGCTCAGGGCTGCTCTGCTGCCTCTTGTCCTTGCACCAGATTAAATTCAGCAGGTGAATCCATCCCTGTGCCTGCAGCTGCTCTGGGTGCAGATTAAATCCAGCAGGTGAATTCATTCCCATGTCTGGAGGTGCTCTGGGTGCTGGTGTGGCGCTGGGTGACCTGGTGTGGGTGTTGGTGGCTCTGTGTGTCCTGGTGTGGGTAGGTGTTGGTGGCTCTGTGTGTCCTGGTGTGGGTGTTGGTGGTGGTGGCTCTGTGTGTCCTGGTGTGGGTGTTGGTGTTGGTGGCACTGTGTGTCCTGGTGTGGGTGTTGGTGGCTCTGTGTGTCCTGGTGTTGGTGGCTCTGTGTGTCCTGGTGTGGGTGTTGGTGGCTCTGTGTGTCCTGGTGTGGGTAGGTGTTGGTGGCTCTGTGTGTCCTGGTGTGGGTGTTGGTGGCTCTGTGTGTCCTGGTGTGGGTAGGTGTTGGTGGCTCTGTGTGTCCTGGTGTGGGTGTTGGTGGCTCTGTGTGTCCTGGTGTGGGTGCTGGTGTTGGTGGCTCTGTGTGTCCTGGTGTGGGTGTTGGTGTTGGTGGCTCTGTGTGTCCTGGTGTGGGTGTTGGTGTTGGTGGCTCTGTGTGTCCTGGTGTGGGTGTTGGTGGCTCTGTGTGTCCTGGTGTTGGTGTTGGTGGCTCTGTGTGTCCTGGTGTGGGTGTTGGTGGCTCTGTGTGACCTGGTGTGGGTAGGTGGTGGTGGCTCTGTGTGTCCTGGTGTGGGTGTTGGTGGCTCTGTGTGTCCTGGTGTGGGTAGGTGGTGGTGGCTCTGTGTGTCCTGGTGTGGGTGTTGGTGGCTCTGTGTGACCTGGTGTGGGTGTTGGTGGCTCTGTGTGTCCTGGTGTGGGTGTTGGTGGCTCTGTGTGTCCTGGTGTGGGTAGGTGGTGGTGGCACCTCACTCTGCTCGAGCTCAGTCTCCATTGCAGGCCTCTCTCTCAGGAATGGGTTCTGCCCCACAGTGGGATGGACACAAATCCCATTTCTGGAGCTGCCCCTGAATGTTTGGCTGCAGGAGGGAAGGAGGAGTCCCTGAGTGGTCACAGAAGGGAGGAGGAGCAGTCACAGCACGGAGCTCAGGGATCCTCACTCCCCGTGCTCGGATTCCAGCGCTGAGCTGGGTTAAGTGAGACTCTGCTGCTCCTTTCTGCAGCCTCTGCTGCCAGCTGTGCCCTTTTCCCCAAGTTTGAGCATTCAGGCACCATTATTTGCTGTTTGTTTGCCACTTCCCCAGCAAATCATTTTGCAATCAGCACTCGAGCATCTGCGGTGGCATTTCAGAGGAGGGGAGGTTGTGCTGTGAACCAGCACAGCCCCATAAAAGCTCCTTTTTCCAACTGCTGTGCACTTTGGCTTCCCTGATTTAACAGCCACAGAGTCAGGCTAATGTGTTTGCTATTGCAGGAGGCAGCAACTGGCAAAGTGGTTATTTCCTAGGAACAATTTGAATTTCTTTCTTTGCATGGCCGTGGGAGGACGTGACACTGCTGTCACTGCCCTGCCACAGGCAGGGGCAGCACCAGGCCAAAAAAAGAGGGGAAAAAAGGAAAAAAAAATGAGCAGATGTTGGGTGGTTTGCTGTGTGGGGTTTGCAGCAACTGGGGCTGGGTTCCTTTTGCCTGGCTCTGGCACAGCTTTGTGCTCTTGGTTATTTCTCACGAATGTCCAGTTTGGCTCCTCCTGTGCCCTCACATCTGGAGGCGCTGCTTGCTGCAGGCACAGCTTCTCCTGGCCATTTCTGAGCTCAAATGAGAAGCTTCAAGCTTTTATTTCTGTTGGGAAATCCTCTGCCATGGCCCCAGAGAGCTTTGGCATGGGGGTGTGGAGATCTTCCTCTGCAGCTCCTCAGTGCTGAGAGGGAACCCTGGGGAATGGGACAGGATTTCCCAGCCTTTGGGGGGAAATGATGCCTTGCTGTTTAAACATGGGTGATGATTTCATCCCAAGGTGTGAAGGAAACAAGGCAGAGAGAGGAACCAAAATATTCACTTGTGGTTCTACTCTGTTTCCTGGGAAGTTCAGGTGGCAGGACAGGAGGAGCTGCAGTGCTGCAGCCCTGGGACAGGCCATGGGGGAGGCAGGGATCTCCATCCTGGGGAGGAATTTCTCCCCAGCATCCCATCCCTGTGGCAGTGGGAAGCCATTCCCTGGGTCCTGTCCCTCCATCCCTCGTGGCACCAGCCTGAGGTGTCCCTGGGCTGGAGCATCCCTGGCTCCTGCAGCCCCATCTCTGCTGCCTCCCTGGCACTTCATCACTTTGTCATATTTGCTGATGTTGGTGATATTTCTGACTGACTCATTGGCATAGCAGACAGGTCATGGCTTTCCCTTGAATCCTTCAGGCTTGCCAAGGAATATCTTATTGATTAGAAATTGTTTCCCTGGTTATTGTGGGGGAAGAATAAAGGGATTTATCCTGGTGGCCAGAGGAAGCAGATCCTGTGCTGCTCCAGGCTCCTGCAGTTCCATCCTTACAGCAAAGTAAATGTGATGAATTTTGGCTTCTAGGTAGAGATTACATTTATTTTGAGATTTAACATGGGACTAAACTCAGTTTCTAGTGAGAAGTTGCTGTGTTTGATGGGAAAAGCTGCTGGAAAAAGCTCAGGGGTCTTTGCAAACTCAGCTCCTGCTTGTGATGTGACTATAGTGTGAGCAAGGGGTTTGCAATTGTAAAATTATGAAAAAAAAACGAGAATTGGTGTTTCCCTTGAGATTGCCTGCAGGTTGCAGCCTGTAGTTGGTTCTTTGCTTGCCCTGGGAGGAATTATCCCACAACCACAGCATCCTCTGGGCTTTAGGGAAAATTCCTCACAGGGAAGAGAGAAAATGGTTGGTTTGAGCAAATTGAAAGAGAGAGAAGTGTTTTGTTTGCCATCTAAGCTATTTATTAGGAATTTATTAGCTCTTGATTAAGAATCAGCTGCGTTTTCTCTCAAGTTGGCTTTGTTTTCCTTCTGTGTTGAGTAGAAATTCATCATATTCAGTGTACAAAGTTTTTAGCATTAAATATTAGCAGTGGTTTATTCCATGAGGAGCCCATGGCACTGACATTCCTCCTTGGTTTTCTGTACCTCAGGAAGAACAAATCAGGTAATGTGGATTTCATTTCAAAAATTCCCCTTTTTTTTCCCTTAAAACACAAACCAGCTGCTTCTGATGCTCCCAGTTGTTAATTTGCTTTGCTGTACAGCCACAATTCCTGTCTGGGGTTGGGGGGAGATGCTGAGGAGCTGGCAGATCCCCCAGAGCCCCATTCCGGTTTTCCCTGGTATTGATTTTGATTTTCTGGGACACCAGGGATGCTCTCTGCAGTCCATCACGGGTTTGGCTTAGCTGCAGGGCTTTGTTCAAGCACAGCGCTTGCTCCCACACCACCTCTCTCATTTATTGCCCAAAATAACCCAGATTTTGGCCACAGCACCCCTGAGGGATGAGAGTGGAGGAGACCAAGTCCTGCTGAAGGACTTGGCTCGTGTGGGGCCCTTCAGGGCTTCAGATCTCTGGGGATGGGGTTTCATAGCCAAGGGTCATGAAATATTTGACAAAACTGTGCCAGCCTGGCCTGGGAGCTGCTGGGATGGGCGCAGGGGTTTGGGATGGTGAGTTCTGCTGGAATGTGGAGGCAGGGATGGACATTGCTGCTCCCCAGCGGGGATGTCCCAGGCAGGCAGTGTTGGAGTCGCTGTCCTTGCCTTGGGCAGCGTGGGGTGGTGGCAAGGCAGGCTCTGGGTCCCTGGCAATGTGGGAATTGTCCCTGCCCATGGAAAGGCTGGAATGGGATGGGATCTAAGGTCCCTTCCCACCCAAGCTGTTCCAGGATTCTGGGCTTGGTGAGGGAGATCCCCCAAAACCCAGCTGGGTGCTGAGCATCCCCTGCTCCTTCCTGCAGGGCACTGCTCAAACCCACACCTGGTTTTGGGTTTTTTAGGAGTGGAACAGCTGGTTTTAGCTGTGCTTTAGGAATTTTCCTGCCATCCTGGAAGATTTTAAGTGCATTCCCTGAAAGGTTCCCAGGTTGCTGAAGGCATCTTTGGGGTTTTGCTGCTTTTCTCTGCCTGGTTCTGCAATGATGGGTTTGGCTGCTGCAGTTCTGGAGGTGACACCAAAACCTGCGAGATGAGACTTGGAGTGGGAATTTTGGTTTAATCCCCTCATAGCCATCCATGGATTGACTAAGAGTCTGGTTTTCCTCCTCATGCTGTGCTCTTTGTCCTGCAGGATTTTTGTCGTTCATCCCTCACAACCTGCATAAAGGTATTAAATTCAGGATTTTGCCGTGCCGCCTGCAACCAAAATGATCAATTCCACCTTCCAGTCCTAGAGAACATCCCAGAAAATCCCTTTTTCCTCGGAAGGGGTAATTACTGCAGCAGCTCCAGCCTAATTTGAGGCGTTGGCTGTTAATTAAAAGACCACAGAGGTGTAGGGTTGTCCTTTGGTGTAACCAAAGCTCCCATTCCAGCTCCATTAATCACTTTGCAGTTATTGTGCAGGGGAAGGCCAGGACAACCGAGATGCTGGATCAGCCTGGAGTAAACAAATTCCTTGCCCTCCTGGCATCCCCCAGGCCCCAGCCCAGGGCTGCCTGCTCTTTGTGATCCAATTCCCAGCCATAATTAAATGTTCAGTCGGTGCTGTCAGTGCTCTGTAAACCAAACCGGGTACCTGCCCTCTGCTGGAACCTGAGCCCAGCCTTCCACGGATGAACTGGCGTGCATCATAATTAAATCATCAGCTCCTCCCTCCCACCCGCTCCCAAACAGGAGATCTCTCCCATGGAAAATGGATCAGCTTTCCTGATCAGCTAATTAAGCTGTCCAGTGGGGTCCCAATTAACCCAACAGATGTGGAGCATCCCTTCCCGACCCCTCTATCCCTCATTCCTGCTCATCCCAAACCCGGGGTGCTTCCCCGCTGCTGGATTCATGGATTCAGCTCCTGCTCTGTCAAAGTTCCCATGGAAAATCTCTTTTATTTATGCTAATTTTTTTCCTTTCTGCCTTGCTAAATCCTTTTTTTTCCTCCCCTGAAATCCTGGAAATCATCCTAAATCCAGGATGTTTTCCCACTGTTGGATCATCCCCAGAGCTCATGGATTCATGGATTCAGCTCTATCCAAGTTCCCATGGATAATCTCATTTTTTACATTGATTTTTTCCCCTCTGCCTTGCTAAATTATTTTTTTCCTCCCTTGAAATCTGGAAAATCATCTTAAATCCAGCATGTTTTCCCACTGTTGGTTCATCCCCAAGTCATGGATTCATGGATTTGTGGATTCATGGATTCAGCTCTATCCAAGTTCCCATGGATAATCTCATTTTCTACACTGATTTTTTTTCCCCTCTGCCTTGCTAAACTCTGTTTTTTTCCCCTCTAAAATCTGGTGCCACTCCTCTGCATAAATGTTCATCCAGGAATTATTAAGTTAAGGTGAAATTTTTAGGAATTTCCAAGCCATTACCAGAAATTAGGAGGAAAATGGATCAGTTTTCCTGATGAGCTAATTAAGCTGTCCAGTGGTGTCCCAATTAACCCAACAGATGTGGAGAATCCCTTCCCAACCCCTCCATCCCTCATTCCTGCTCATCCCAAACCCACTCTTGGTTCATCCCCAAGTCATGGATTCAGCTCTATCCAAGTTCCCATGGAAAATCTCTTTTTTTACACTGATTTTTTTCCCCTCTGCCTTGCTAAATTATTTTTTTCCTCCCTTGAAATCTGGAAAATCATCTTAAATCCAGCATGTTTTCCCACTGTTGGTTCATCCCCAGAGCTCATGGATTCAGCTCCTGTTCTGTCAAAGTTCCCATGGATAATCTCGTTTTCTACACTGATTTTTTTCCCCTCTGCCTTGCTAAACTCTGTTTTTTTCCCCCCTAAAATCTGGTGCCACTCCTCTGCACAAATGTTCATCCAGGAGTTATTAAATTAAGGTGAAGTTTTTAGGAATTTCCAGGCCATTACCAGAAATCAGGGGAGCGCTCAGGGTTATAAATAAGATTAAATGACATTTTTGCCCTGTCTGAGGGTGATTTTACACGCAAAAAAAAAAAAAAACCCAACTATTAAAGCTTTTCTTCTTCAGCAATAATTGCTGGAGGTACAGAGAGGTAAAATATTAGAATTCTTTAAAGTTAGTGCCACGTCTCTGCCAATGCTGCCATAAATCAGAGCGAGGCAGTAAAACCAGTGAAGAGGAAAACCTTTAATGGTTTTGTTTTTATGCAAAATTACATTGGATTTCGAGGTTTTTATTTTTAACTTCCTTTATTTTCTCACGTTTTCATCATTAGAAATATTCAGGTCATTGTTAAATAGCCAGTTTTGGGTCTTTCTCCTCAAAAATTAGGACAAACTGCTGTTGAAATACTCTGGAAAATTATTTTGGGTACATGTGAACATCACCAATAATTTTTCTATCTTTATGTGCACCCTCTGATCACCAAATAAATGCAGAAATTGAATTTTGCTGAGATTTTCTGTGAGTCCTTAAGTTCTGAGAAAGGATTTGCCATAATCCAATTCAATTTATTTGGGGAAGCTGCTTGTCTGTGAAAATACCCACGGGACTGAGATAATCCTGATTTTCCGTGAAAATTCTGAATAATGGTGATAAACTCAATTAATTCCATTGAAAGAAAATGGGAAAATGTATAAACTCGAGGTTGGACTCAAAGATTTAAGGTTGGACTTAAATTTTGGAAGTCTTTTCCAAGCTAAATGATTCTGTTAAATTCCCATTTATAGTTTATTTTTCTGCTGTATCAAAACCTTCAATGTGTATATTTAATATCAAAAATCAAGATACAAGCCCCTATGAATGGTTCCCTCGTAAATATATTTTTGATCCCTTGTTTTCCTCAGTTTTCCTTTAGAAATGCTGGATAAAATTGAATTTACAGAAAATCCATGAGGTAAAATTCATTTTTCTGTGAAATGAGTGTATTTATATTGCACATCCTCACAGAAACAATTTTATATAATCTCAAATTATTGAATTTTTTCCTCACCCAGGGCTTACCATGTCCGTAGTGGAAAAATCCTGGCAGTGAAGGTAAGAAATTTCAGACATTTTATTTTTTTTCCCCATTTTTTCTGCCCTTGCTTTCCTTCCCTTCCCTCTGATTTTTGGCTCTCAATTTGATTTATTGCATTAATTAATTTATTTACAGTAAATTTATTTATTTATTACTTATCTACTGTAAATTTAGTCATTCCCAATGAGCTCAGATTCCCAAAATTCAGGATTTTCCCCCCAGGAATTGCCTGAAAATCCCACGTTTTGGTCCTCCATGGATGTTTCCAAGGGCAGTTGGGCTCCTTGATTAAACCTGGAATTTTAGAATTTTGTGGTCAGGAAAAATCCCAATTTTCTCTGAAATTCACTTAAAACTGGGATAAAATAATAGCAACAGTGGGGCAGACCTTGGATGCAATTTGTGAATTAAATTATGCTTGTAAATGAAATTATTAATTATATTATTAATTAAATTAATAATTATATATTGTATTCATTGTTAATTAATAATTATTAGTTCATCTGCATTAAAATAAGCCAAAAATAATTTGGTTGCTTTTTTTACTGATAAAATCCAGATTTAATTGCACAAGATAACCACAAACCTGTTGACTAAAACACTTCCAGCTGGTAAATAATCAACCCAATGCTAATAATCCATAACACAACCCCTCAGTGATGCACCAGATCCCATATTTTGCATAACCTTAACCTCCAGAGGACTCAATCCCTTTTTCCAAGTCACTTTTTCCTCTTTAAAAGGCAGCATCCCAGTGAGCACCATGACTCTGCACTGCTTTTCGCCATTCTCCCGCTGCTTTTCGCTGGAATTTCAGTGCAGCACTTGATTATCATTATTACCTTTATTATTTATCACCCCTGCCCACAGCACCCCAAATTTCCTCTGAGCTGTGCATACTGTAAAAGACAGGGAAGTCTTAATTAAATTAAAGCAGAATATCTGAGTCTGACCTGTGATTTTTGCTCTGCTCCCCTTTAGTGGAGGCAGCAAATGGAGAGAGGCAGCAGTGACAGCCCGTGATGAATTGCTGTGTTTATTCTGGATATTTTAATGGCCTCTCCCTAATTCAAATTGAGCAGGGAGTAAATTATAATTCAGTCACTCAGCTGCTGGGCCTCACCTGACAGCTCAGCCTGTGAGCGCTGGGGGAGCACAGCCTCAGGTGGGTTCCTCTCTCCAAAGTTCTCCCTGGCCACGAGCGGGGCTCCAAAATCCCTGAATTCTGGGCAGAAAATTCGTTAGGAAGATGCAGCTTGGTCAGGAGGATCAGAGACCTTCCCCGAGGACTTGCATGTCATTTAAATTCATTTTTAGGAAGTTCTTCTGGTCCAGTGTCCATTCCCAGCTCAACTCCAAAGTTCCCCTTTTTCCCTGGGCCTGAGGGCTCCAAAATCACTGAATTTTGGGCAGAAACTTCATTAGGAAGATCAGAGGACTTCCCAGAGGATTTGCATATCCTTTAAATTCATTTTTAAAAAGTCCTTGTGGTCCAGCACCCATCCCCAGCTCAACCATCTCACCCACGCTCAGGGGATCCCAGGCAAATAATGATTGGTGCTGCAGAGTTCTTGGTTTAGGGGAAAAAACCCAATTATTGAATGTTCCCAGGGAGGTTTTGGATTCCCCATCCCTGGAGCGTCCAAGGCCAGGGCCTGGAGCACCCTGGGATGGGGAAGGTGGAATGAGATCCCTTTCCCACCCAAACCATGCCAGGAATTTGCATCCAAATCTTCATCTCCAGCTTCATCCTCAGCAGCAATGACTCTGAGGAGATTTTTGGGGGTTTTTTTTTGTTTTCTTTTTTGGGTTTTTTGTTTGGTTTTTGTTTGTTTGTTTGTTTGTTTGGGGGTTTTTTTTGTTTTGTTTTGGTTTTTTTGTTTGGTTTTTTTGGTTTTTTTTTTTGCTTTGACACAGTTCCAGCCCATGCTGGAAGCTGTCACCTCATGAATCCCTGGAAGTTTTTTCTACCTGTACAAAACAGGCTTGGAAATTTCATACAAAAGGAGATGATAAATGCAGGTTAAGGTGAGATATAAGTATTTTTTTCCTCTTTTTGTGCTGCAAATAAAGAAATTTCCTCCAACCTTGACATGAGGTGGAGTCACGCAGGCACATGTGTGGAAGGAAACAGTAAAACAATTCTGCAGAGGAAGTGAGGCTGATCTCCCCTAATCAATTTTGGGGTGAAATAATCTTGTAATTCCTCTGTCTGTGCCCTTCCCTTGGTGTCCTGACCACCTGGAAATGGGAAAGCTCTGCTTTCCCGGGTTATCCTCATTATTGGGGTGTTTGTAATTAGGGTTGATGCAAATGAGCCCCAGACCTTTCCTCATTCTGGGCCTGGCTTTGGGATGCCAGGGATGTTTTTGCTCCTGGGATCAGAGAAATTCCTCGCTGGGATTAGAAGTGAGTGAGGTAAAATTTTGATTTGACACCCCTGACAAGATGGAATTGGGTGAAATTCAGAGAGCACCACTGGTGGGATCCCAGCAGATGAATTTCTGAGGTTTCCACGCTGGAAAAAATGTAAGTGAATATTGTTGGCAAATGATTATTGATCTGGACAAGTGTGTTAAATGTTTCTTGGCAGCCCTGTACTCCACTTACAATTTAGTTTAGTGACAGCTTTTATAAATAACCCCGGAGCAGCTCTGGGAAGAGGCAGGTTATTGGTTTTTCCTGGAGACAGATTTTGGTGCTGGGTTGGAAATGGGCTCCCCGTGTTGTGTTCTGTTCTGTCAGCACTATTCCTGGAATGTTTATTCTGCTGCTCCTGGAAACTGACTGAATTCTGCTTCCCTTTAGCTTAAAGTGTTAAATAGTGAAGGGTTGGCTGGGGGCAGACTGAGCCTGGCTCCAAGCACCGAGTCCAGTTTGGTTTTTAAAGCGGAGCTTAATAATCGGGTTTTCAGGTCTTCAAAGAACTGTGGCAAGAAATTCTGTGTTCAGTTTGAATTTCGGTGCCTCGTTCAGAGGGTCTGCCCTGAACAATCCTGGGGATTTAGAGCTGCAGGAGGTGCAGCCCACTTTGGCTGCAGTCCCTGCTGCTTTGGTCCTGCTGGGCAGTTGGGATGGTGAGAAAACTTCCTTCCTGTTAAAATTTTCTTTCCACCTATTCCTCTCCTTGTTGCCCCACAGTGATCGTCATTCCATGGATCTCCAGGATTTTAATATTGAATCATTCCCTTCCCTTTTACATGAACTCTGTGTATTTCTGTGTTTCAGGTCATACCCTTGGATATAACACTGGAGCTCCAGAAGCAGATCATGTCAGAGTTAGAAATTCTTTACAAGGTATGTGGGTTTTGCCATTGGAATTACTTTTACTTCAGTTTTCTTACAGCAGATTTTAAAACAGCCTTGTGGCTTTTTTCTCTCTTTTCCCAGTGTGACTCCTCGTATATCATAGGATTTTATGGTGCTTTTTTTGTAGAAAACAGGATTTCATTGTGCACAGAGTTCATGGATGGTGAGTAGTGGATCCAGTTTGCTTTTGATTGCTAAGTAATTAAATGAGAGAATTGTTTTGGTAGAATGAAATGCAACAGTAAGACTCAAAAACGTGGAGTATTAATAATATTGCAGGTAGTTAAAAAAAACAGAGCAGGTTGGAATTGGGATTGGGGGACATTCTGCATTTTCCCTGCGTGGAACTTCTCTTACTTTTATGGAAAATGTAAATAGAAGAGGAATAAAGGCAGCCTTAATTTGTGGTTTGATATTTGAGCCTCCCGTGCAATCTGTCCTCACTGACAAAACATCTGTTCCTCACTTGTAGTGTTTTGATAGCCAAAACAGCTTTTCCTTTCAAGAAATCTATTAACCCAATGTCCTGGGTGTTTGCAGTGGAAATGGTCTCTTAATTACCAGGCAAGGAGTTATTTTCCAGCCCAGCTGTTTCCCAGCTCGCTGCCGAGTTCCTTCTGGAGTCCCTCTCGTTCCTCCCCACGAGAATCCTCACCCCAAACCCATCCCTGGCCCCACAGCCTGGAATTCCAGAGCTGTCCCAGCCCTTGCCTGGGGAATTTGGGATATTCCTGGGGAAAAGCAGGGACAATGCCCTGGGGCAGCAGTTTGCCAGATTTTTAATTCTCAGTTTTAAATTTCTTTCCTTGCCTTAAGAATTTGTATTTCAGCCCAGGGACATTTTGGACTCTGCTTTGATCGTGAGGGCTTTTTTTGCAGAAGAGAAGGGAGGTTTCCCAATCCCTTGGGAAGGTCTGTAGGGATTTAGAGGGAATCCCATGTCCCCATCAATGGGGGGGATGCTCACAGGGTTCTTTCCCATTCTGGATTTACTGGGAAAACTTCAACTGCTTCCTCAGGAACTCCAGGAATTTTATTTCAGGCATCAGTGTGGGCATGGCCAAACCCTCCCTGGTGTGATGTCAGGAGGAATGGCTTTAATCATGGATATAAAATGGATATTTATATCCATTTCAATGGCTGTTTATATCCATTTAATTGGATGTTTATATCCATTGAATCGTGGATATAAATATGTGATAGCACAGAATGGTAGCACCAGCTCTTGACAACAAGAGTTGGGATACTTTGGACCTTGAAATCTGCTTTTTGGGATGATTTTGTTATCCCCAAGACATTTTTCCACACAGTTTGGAGTTCTTTAATGTTGATATTTATGACTGGAAGGTTTTCCAACATTTTGTCACTGCTGTTTTCTGAGGATCAATGCTACCAGCAGAAATCAGGGACGTGGGTAAGAAGCTCCCTGAGTGCTGTTTTGTGTGTTTATGCAGAGTTTGGGAGGTTTTTAAGGTCAGTTATTTCTGCCACAGCTATTGCTCTATCACTGATGGTGTTTTTATTAATAACCAAGGCCTAGAAAACCCTTGGGGCTTCAAATCTGGGGCACTGTTTCATCTGGCACCACCTGAGCCTGTGCTGTTTGTCCCTGCAGGGGGGTCTCTGGATGTTTATAGAAAAATTCCAGAACACGTTCTCGGAAGGATAGCGGTGGCTGTGAGTAATTTATTGCTTTTTATCTCTCAGTTTTTGCTGTGGGAGTGGAAAATCTGGGTTTGGGTGGTCACTGGGAGGCTGGGGCAGCTCCAGGGTCCGTGTGAGAGGGGGGTCCTTCCTCTCTCTGCTCCTCCAAACCATCCCCTGTGCTCAGGGGCTCTGGGATGAGGGAAAACTGCCTTGGGAGTGACCAACACAACCTCTGGGGGCTCCGAGGGATGGGGCTGCTGTGAGGGAAAGGTGGGAGCTGGGCTGGTCCAGCCTGGAGAGCTGGAGAGGGGCTGGGGACAAGGGATGGAGGGACAGCACACAGGGAGGGGTTCAGAGTGGAGATTGAGATGGATCTTGGGAAGGAATTCCTGGCTGGGCTGGAATTCCCAGGGCAGCTGTGGCTGCCCCTGCATCCCTGGCAGTGCCCAAGGCCAGGCTGGATGGGCTTGGAGCAGCCTGGGACAGTGGGAGGTGTCCCTGCCATGGCAGGGCTGGCACTGGGTGGGATTTAAGGTCCCTCCCAGGATTCTGTTACTCAAATCTGTGGGACAGGATGGGGTGAATGGAGTGGGATGAGGAAACAAAAGAATTTGGTGGCAGTCTGTGTGGTCACATCCCTTCCTGTCAGCGTTTCTTCCCATCAGGATGGAGAAGTGCTTTTAATCACCTTGATTTATTAAATTATTTCTTTAATCAGCCCCTTAAGCCCTTCTGCTCCCTGTGGTGCCTTCAGGAAGTGGCTCAGGAGCCCTCTGGGGATCCTTTGTCTCTGGGTGTGTGATTTCCATCCTGGCTGTCCTCATTCTGGCCACAGGGTTGGTTTTCCAGCCCCCTCTCTCTTTGGTTGCTCTGTGGGTTTTCCTTGAGGGCTTGGAGGCTTGGGTTGGTTCCTGCCACCAAAATGCAGGGGCAGAACAGATTTTCTGTGTTCTGCTCAAGGAGGATGAAGTTTTTCCCTTGGCACAAGCCAGAGCTGCCACGGGCTGGTCTCTCATCCCCTCCACACCTGAGCAGCCCCGGGGAAGGGTTAATTGGGGTCAGTTTTGGGGTGCTGAGGCTGTGCTGTCTCAAGAACCCTCATATCTCCTGGGTTTGGTCCTGAGGTGTTGACAGTGGGAGCCTTAAAGCCCCTGGCAGCTCATCCTTGGGGCTCTGCAGCCTTCAGCTGCTGAAAATCCACTGGCCATGATTGAAAACTCAAATTACAGACCAACAGAAAATTCAAAAGTTCAAAAAACCCATCTTTCCCCACAGCTGAGCAGAGGGTAATGACCAATGTCTCAGTGGATCTCACCAGGGAGGGAGATACTGCAAAACAATTGCCAAATATAAGGAATACTTTGATAACTTAAGCAGTTTAAAGCATAACAAAGTTATTCTATCATGTGCCATTTAATTAAGTGCTGGCTTTTCACATTCATTATACATCAAGCTGACAATTTAAATCCTTTAATCCAACACAGGCAGCTATTTAGTCTCTGTTCATTGTAATTCACAGCTCTCCTTTCCTCTTAATTTGTGTGGCCTGCCCAGGGTGATGAACATCCCTCTCTGATGCTGTTTCCTCTGAGCAGCTTCAAATCTGCTCATTATGTACCTGGCAGCTCCTTGTGCAGTTTGAGAGCTTTTCACCTCAGCTCAGAGGGAGAATCTTTCATCTCCTCTCCCCTCTGGAGCAGTGAGTGGGAAGCTGCTCACAGTATTCTCATTTTCCTGATGAGGATGATGAGGGTGGTTTGATGATCTGGGATGGGCTTCCAGCATTCTCCCAGCTGCTCATTCCTTCTCCTCTTCCTGATTTTAGGGGTGGGTTTAATCCATCACACCTTGGTTTTATCTCTCCCCGTCCTCCCCTTGCCATTCCACAGGTGTTCTCCTCCAGTTTTCCTCTCACCCCTAATGCTGCTGTCCAGCCCCACCTTTTGTGTCTCCATAGCTGGATTTTTTCATTTTGTCCCTGATCAGTCAGCCTGGGAGCCTGGCTCCCTGACATGGATATCTCACTTTTCCTGGTTATTTTATTTCCTATTTCCTGCCTGTGAGCCTCACTCCCTGACATGGATATCTCACTTTTCCTGGTTATTTTATTTCCTCTTTCCTGCCTGTGAGCCTCACTCCCTGACATGGATATCTCACTTTTCCTGGTTATTTTATTTCCTCTTTCCTGCCTGTGAGCCTCACTCCCTGACATGGATATCTCACTTTTCCCAGTTATTTTATTTCCTCTTTCCTGCTTGTGAGCCTCACTCCCTGACATGGATATTCCACTTTTCCCAGTTATTTTATTTCCTCTTTCCTGCCTGTGAGCCTCACTCCCTGACATGGATATTCCACTTTTCCCAGTTATTTTATTTCCTCTTTCCTGCCTGTGAGCCTCACTCCCTGACATGGATATTCCACTTTTCCCAGTTATTTTATTTCCTCTTTCCTGCCTGTGAGCCTCACTCCCTGACATGGATATTTCACTTTTCCCAGTTATTTTATTTCCTCTTTCCTGCCTGTGAGCCTCACTCCCTGACATGGATATTTCACTTTTCCCAGTTATTTTATTTCCTGCTTCCTGTTCCCACTGCAGAGCAGGGGCTGAGGAAGGAGGGGAACAAAGGAGCTTCAGAGAAGGGGAGCTCACCCTTTTCTGCTGCTCTGGGAGCAGAAGGTGAGCGCTGAGGCTGAACCAGCCCTGGCAGCTCCTGGGCCCTGGTGCTGATTTTTGGCACAGTGGAGGTGTTGGAAGGAGGCAGCAGGAGCCTTTTGTTTCCCTGGAATTGCTCAGTGGCTCCTTCGAGCCTCCCCAGGCTGTGTCTGAGGGGCAGCAGAGCCTTTGGAGGGGGCTGGGGCACCTTTGTGCTGAGTCCTTGTAATCCCCTGAGCACCCTGGGATTACCCAGATCCTGGGCTTGCTGAAGGAGAGACAGACAAAAGCTGCAGCTCCATGGGTGGATTTTGTAGACAAAACCTGCTGCTTCCATATTTTTTCCCCCCCAGTCTGGTTTATTTTCCCCATAATTTTTTTTGGGTGGATTTTGTAGACAAAACCTGCTGCTTCCATATTTTTTCCCCCCCAGTCTGGTTTATTTTCCCCATAATTTTTTTGGGTGGATTTTGTAGACAAAACCTGCTGCTTCCATAATTTTTTTTTCCCCCCAGTCTGGTTTATTTTCCCATCCCCATGTCCACAGTCATTTTTTTATTTTCCCAAGACGTGTCCAGTGCATGAATCCGTGGAAGCTGCTTGATGACGTGTGTGACCTGCACACCTGTTAATTGCAATTTGTGGAAGTTTTTAAGGGAAGCCATTTCCAGATGAAAAGGATACAGGCAGGCATTCCCTACATCCCAGCACTCCTCTGGCTCCAGCTTTGGGATTTCTGGCCTTGGACTCGTTGATCTGGGAGGGCTTTTCCAGCCTAAATGGTTCTAAATGGGCACCACTGGATTTGTCTTTCTCATCTTCTGCCCTCTCAACCAGACTTGGCATGGATGAGGGGCAATTCCAGAGAGGCCCCAGGGGCTGCAGGGAGCTGGGAATGTTCCCCTGGAGAAGGGAAGGATCCCGGGAGAGCTCAGAGCCCCTCCAGGGCCTGAAGGGGCTCCAGGAGAGCTGGAGAGGGGCTGGGGACAAGGGGCAGGACACAGGGAATGGCTTCCTGTCCCATGTGGCATTCCAGAGATCCAGGGGCAGCCCCAGCTGCTCTGGGCACCTCTGCAGGGCCTGCCCACCCTCCCAGGGAACAATTCCTCATTCTTAATATCCCATCCAGCCCTGCCCTGTGGCGTTTTGGAGCCATTCCCCTTTCCTGTCCCTCCATCCCTTGGGAATTGTCTCTCCATCTCTGGTTTTGGTTCCTGCAGGCCCTGCAAGGCCACACTTGGGTCACCTTGGAGCTTCTCTCTTTCCTCCAGGCTGGACAATCCCAGTTCTCTCGGGAGATGTGGAGGGATCTCTGCCCTCACCCTAAAATCCATCCCTGCTCCCTTTGGGAGTCGCCATCAGTGAGAAGGGGAAATCTCCCTCAGTCCCTCTCCTTCCTGCTTTTTTTATTTCCATGGAGGGCTGGGGTGTTTTCTCAAGGAAAAGCAGATTTTGGGAGCCCTGAAGGGAGGCTGTGGCCGCTGCTGGGGTGGTGCTGCTCCCTCTGTGCCTTGGCTTGCCTCTTCACACATTTATTTTCCCTCCCTTGCTGGAGCAGTGACATTGTGCTCTGCGCTGTTGATTGAAGTTCTCCCTGAAAGGATGTGCACTTGAACTGTCAGCAGAGTGAGAGATTGACAGCAGGTGGAAGCACTTTTTGTGTCAAGGCTTTGTCAAGGCATTGTTGTAAAACCTCCTTCACTGAATACCAATAATTCCTGCTCCAGCTTCAATCAAAAGATTCTCCCCTCCAGGTTTAGAATAATATTTAATGCTTGAGAGTCCTTCCCTAATAGGCAAATGTAAGGGGAGTGAATAACGAGCTGAGTCCATTTGGGGGGCTCCTGTGAGCAGATTTACAGCCCAGGATAAAGGGAAAAACTCCTTTTTTATTCCTTTGTACACCCAGAGATTCTGAAGGGAGAGTTTGGTAATTCCATGGCTTCCCTCACTGCTTACCCAGCACATGTTCCATCATAAAGATGTGTAGAACTCACAGCTGTTGATTTGTTTCCTGAGAAATGCTTCCTTTTTTTTTTTTAATGGATGCTTGCTTTAAACTAAACAATTTCCTATGACTTGAAAGATTTTCAATAGTCTAAATACATTTTTAATAATCAAAGAGTTTACTGTTCTGAAAATCCCTTTGGCCATTGGAGGAGGTTTGAAATGTTGCATCTCCTTGATTTATTTTTGCATTGGTATATTATTATTTATATGTATATTTATGGGTATATTTATATTTATAATTATATTTATTTGTTTGTTATTTGTTATTGATAATTATTATTATGTTATTGCTGGTGTAATTATGTGAAAACACTGTAGATAAAATTTCCATTTGCTTTTCATAAGCCATGGAATCGTGGAAAGATTAATGTTAGGAAAAAACCCTTTAAGATCATCAAATCCAAGCTTTTTGAAAGGCTTGAGGTGAACAAGCCACACCTCTGGGCAGGCAGAATTTGACCAAAGCTTTTGTTAAAGGTAAAAAGCATCTGAGGCCAGGAGATGCTTGGGTTTGGAGTGAGTTTAAGGGAGGAATTATCTCCTGGAACGATTCCTTTGGGATCCACCATCATTATTTGCTTTACAAAAAGATTCTGATTCCACCAACATAATTTTTCTTACAGAATAAATTTCAAATTTTGAAAGAGTTTCTAATCCAAGAGGAAGGCAGAAAATGACTGTGCTCTCTGCTTTCACTCTGTGTAACTTTTAGCACTTCTGCTCCATCACTGCAACATAAATAATTTCATTTTGGGCTACTCAGAGCACAGAAAATGAATTGTCTTGACTGCAGAACTCACACAACTTTAACATGGTCAGAAATGCCTCATGGTTTTGGAGAGCCATGAGGAAGACCTCTTGGAAATGGAATTAAATTTCACCTCAGAGGTGGAGAGTGTTGAAAAGCCAGCAGGGATGGGCTGGGGAGCTCAGCACAGCTTGGGATTTTGTGGTTGGAATTTTGTGGTTGGAACTTTGTGCTGGTTGAGTTTTGTGCTGAAGTAACTGGGTTTGGAGTTTGGCTTTAGCAGCTTTGGTGCTGGAAGGAGCAAATTTTGAAACCTGCCCAGGTTTAGGAGCTGTATTTCCTTTTAGGAGTTGTGTTTTAGGAATTGTATTTACTTTTATGAGTTGTATTTGCTTTTAGGAATTATGTTCTAGGAGTTGTGTGTGGTTTAGGAGCTGTATTTCCTTCTAGGAGTTGTGTTTTAGGAATTGTATTTACTTTTAAGAGTTGTATTTGCTTTTGGGAATTAGGAATTGTGTTTTAGGAGTTGTGTGTGGTTTAGGAGCTGTATTTCCTTCTAGGAGTTGTGTTTTAGGAGCTGTAGTTTCTCTGCTGTGAGATGCAGCAGGATTTGTGTTGGGTCCAGCATGAGAGGAGAATGAGGGAATTTTCACAGTTCAAGAGGAAAAGTTCCACATTTGCATTGGGTAAATTAAAGGCAGCAAAGGAAAAGGCACAGGGTGCAGCAGATGGAAAGAAAGGGAAGGGAGGAAGAAGTGGAAGAGGTCATTAAGAGATTTTCTGGGTTTCTGGCCTTTTTCAAGAGGACAAATCATTCCATCCTTTGGCCTTCATGGTTTTTAGCACCCCACAAGGGCAGGTGAATTAAAGATCCACTGAGATGCCTGAAGGGATTCAGTGTGAGCTCAGCTGAGTTCAGCTCACAGCTCCTGGCAAGAAATTAATGTGTGTATTATTAATTTGTGCATTAATAAAGGACCTGCTGCAGGTTTTTAGCAGGGGCTCACCTGGGAGGGAGGTGGGGTCTCCCCTTTTCCTGCTCCTGCCTTCATTCTTACTCCTGGCTTCTCTGATCTCCCACCCCAGCTGAAACTGGGAATTTTTCCTATCAGGAATCCCTAAAATGTGATTTTTTTTTAATTTCTTTTACCTAAAGGTTGTGAAAGGCCTGACCTATTTATGGAGTCTGAAGATTTTACACAGAGGTGAGTAGCAGATGTTTTCTGTTTTCCCATGAAATTTTAACATCACTTTCTCCACAGACCAAGCAAACATCTGCTTTGAGTGCAGTGGGGTAATGCAGAATGGATCTCACTCATTAACCTTGCACACTTTCTTGTAAAACATTTTTATTGCTCTTTCATTGCCCTCCCTCCTCCCCTGAGAAGAAAAGGACTGAGGAGAGGAATGAGTTTTACAGAAGCTTAGGGTTGCAAACAGGTGCCCAGTGGAAAACATCAGCGTGGAAATGAGATGTTTGATGGTGGTGGAAACAGAAAATAGGCAATGAATTGTCTATGGTGCTTCAGAAATCTCAGGTGACAGCCACAAGTGTTGCTGGGGGCTCAGATCTGTAAAATCATGTCCCCTACCATGGTCAGGGACAGGGAAAGTCTTTAAACCTGCTTGGACATAAGTCAGTTTGGGGGCTTTGCTGTTTATTCTCTTTCCTGCAGCTAATTTGGGGTGGTTTTTTAAAACTTCTCATTTGTTCCTTGCTTTTTACTGTTAAATTTTACTGTTTAAAATGTGTCTGTTTGGAAAAATTAATTCAGATCCACCAGTACTTCAAAAACAATGTGGGAAATGCCGTTTAAAGAACAGAGAAGCCCATTCCCCCTCCACCAAACTTCCAAAAGAAGGAAAAAAAAAAAAAAAAGAAGAAACTCATTCAATTTTTAATGTTTCCAAGGAGTCTGGAGGCAGCTGCTCTGCTCCCTGGTGCTGCTGTGTATTCCCACATCTGTTCCCTCATCCTGGGAGCAGCAATCCAGGAAAGAGCATCTCAGTGGATCTTTAATTCACCTGCCCTTGTGGGGTGCTAAAAACCAGGAAGGCCAAAGGATGGAATGATTTGTCCTCTTGAAAAAGGCCAGAAACCCAGAAAATCTCTTAATGACCTCTTCCACTTCTTCCTCCCTTCCCTTTCTATCCATCTGCTGCACCCTGTGCCTGCTCCAGGTGACTCCTGCTCTTTTCATCCTGCCATTTTTGGGCTACAGAAAATGTGAATTTCTGTCTCTCCAAAGCAGGGACAGAGGGATGCAATGGCAGGCAGGTGATTATTTCTGCTGTCCTTCAGCTGTCTCCTGGTTTTGATGCTCAGAGGTAAAAGGAGGAATTTTGGCTCCCGATTTTCCTGCAGTGTCACCCAGGGCAGAGCAGGAGAGTCAGGAATTTCCAAGGAAGGGCTGAAGCAGGGAATTGGGAGAGGAGGAAACAAACAATGAGCGAGTCTTTTATTGCAGATCAGACATCTCAGCAAATATTCCAGCTTCACTTCAAAACAAAGCTCACAACTAATGAGGTGATAGCCGTGCATATTAATAAACCCGAGCTGGAGTCATCACACCCACATCAAACATAAACATAAGATTAACACCTCCACCACTTCCTTGGAAGATGTGAGAATGTCCCAATGATAAGTGTGCTCTTTTCCCCAGAGCATAAGAAGTAGAAATGGAAGGGTAATGAGAAATTAACTTAGATTTAAAACAGAATTAGCAATTAAACAAGTCTAATCATGTACAAAGTCAAAGTTTGTCTAAAGACAAACCAGAATCTGTTAAGTTCAAGAATAAGTATAGACCGTGTGCATTTTATCTGCTGTGTTTTGCTTTGTTCACACCTGCTTCTTAAAGGAATTGCAGGAAATCAATGTTACCCACTTGTGTTTAATTGTACTGAGCTGCATTGGTGACTTGGCTCTCTGAGTACTGGGGCTGTTTATATATATTACAGATATTTATTTATTTCGTGGTTTGGGCACCTCAGTTCCTGGGTAGGTTTTTAAATAGAAGTTCTGGAAGTGTTGCTGGTTTGAAAAGAGGGAGAATTGAGGATCTGGAGATGTGCTCTGTGGCAGGAGGAGGTCTGTGCATCTCACTGACCATCTCCTTTTCCCCCAGCACATCAGAAATCCAAGGATATTCCACTCCTCTTTGTTCTGGCTGGGAGGGACAGGCACTGGAGGAGCATTCCCATCTTCTTACCATTACTATTGTTATAATCATTATTAATAATAATAACGTTATTGCTGTTATTATTATGTCAAAACGCTGTAGATGGGATTTCCATTTGCTTTTCATAAGCCATGGAATCCTGGAAAGATTAAGGTTGGGAAAAAGCCTTTAAGATCATTAAATCCAAGCTTTTTGAAAGGCTTGAGGTGAGCAAGCCACACCTCTGGGCAGGCAGAATTTGACCAAAGCTTTTGTTAAAGGTAAAAACCCATCTGATTGTTTGCTGAGGATTTCAGCAGAGATGTCCAGAGCTGCATATTTGGATCTTTCCCCCTTTCCTGTTTTATCTCTGGGGGGTGTAATCAGCATTAGGGCCACCCAATGGAGCACAGACACAAACCCAGGGGTGTTTGGGGATTTGCCAGCCTGGGGTTGTGGAAGCTGTCCCTGCCCATGGCAGGGGGGACAGGATGAGCTCTAAGGTCCCCTCCCACCCCAGCCATCCCAGGATCCTGGGTTTCCATGCATTTATTTATGTCTGTATGTAAAGCTGAGCGCACATTCTGTGCTTCCTTGCGTGTGTTTATGCCTGTATGTAAAGCTTGCCCACTCATGGACCACTTAAGGCTTATTTAAAAAAAAACTTAATCCTGGCCTCTGCCAAACCACGCTGCTGCCTTCCTTGAACCCGGCCTGTTGCTGTTTGCTGTTTTTAAAAGCCAGCAGAAGTCAAGAGACAGCTTTTAAAGCATCTCAGGGCTTTGTTTTTTTCCTTTTTTTCCCCCTCACACAATCATGAATCTGTTTGCTTTTCAATGCCACCAAGGAGTGAAATGTTTGGTGTTCAAAAAGCTGAACCTCTGAGGGTTCTATTACTGTTGAGTAAGAGCTTGGAGGTCCTGTTTGTTTGCAGAGAGGTGAAACTACTCAGGCAGCTCCATCACCAGGAGAACTTGTTCATCCTCTATAATGATGCTTCATAGAAATCATTTGTATTAAGCAAGCCCTGGTAATGGGAGCATAATGACCCCTTTTGGCTCTTGTTTAAATTCTTTCACTTCTCAACACTAATATTAATCACAAGCAGATGGTGCAGAACATTATTTATGCACACTTGTTTCCCAAACCCAAAAAATATTTAACCCATTAGCTGAAGTGGGTGATGAGAGCAGGAGGCTGATTTGCTGATGAGCAAATGTCTCCCTGCTCCCAGCAGCAGATATTTTGGTGCAGGGCTCTCACTTCCTTTCCTTTTTGAGGAAATGAGCACAGCCATTGAAAAGCACAGCAGATATTTGAGTGAATTCCCTGATTTCGTGGTGTTTGGTCCTGCTGGAAGGACAGCTTGGGTTGGCTCCTGCTGTGTTTGTGTGACTGCCCCTTGCTCTGCAGGGTCCCCAGCCTCCCCTCCCCATCCTTGAGGGGCCAATTTCCCAGTGCTTTCTTCCTTTTAGGATTTTCTCGTGTTTTCAGCTTTGTCTGTGGGGGCATTTCAGGATCCTTTTTGTTACAGCTGGAAGCAGAACTGGTCAGAATCGGTTTTCCCCTAGAAGTTGGGAGCAGCTGGACATCCTGGGATTGATACCAGCATTCCCTGTGTGCTCCTGGGGCTGGGCTCCTTCCACCCCCAGCCAAGCCCAGCTCCATCTTTTTGGGAAGAAGGTGAAACAGGATTGTTCTGCACCTTGTTCAGGATTCAGGAGAGAGCCTCTGGCGTGCTCAGCACGTCTGCTTGGATTTAGCAAAGTCACTCAGCTCCAGAGGAGGCAAAACTCCATCAAAAGTGCAGCACGTGGGTGGAATTCCTAAAGATGGAGATCAGCAAACACAAACTGAGCCTCTGCATGCCCAGGACTGGGGTTTCTGGGGGGAAAATTACAGGATTTGCAGGAATTACAGTGCCAGCAGCGTTGATACCTCACTTCCAAAGTACTGATCCACCTGGGGTCTGTAGGAACTATTGGGTGCTCCCATTTTTAATCTGGATTTTTAGCTCAAATAGAGGCGAGCTTTAATCAGCTTCTTAATTGAGGTTCTGCGTTTCTACATCGCAGAGACAAATTAAGGCAGCTCCTGTGGTACCAGCAAACAGCTGCTAAAGCAAGGCAAACCTAATGATAAACAAAATTAGGTTCTTTTCTAGTTGGGTTTCATCCATCTGCCCCCAACCAGTGCTCACTTTGAGGGGAGGCACTGATTCAAGCTGCTGCCTTTAATCCATTTTGACAGAAGAAGGCAGTGATTAGGCAGAGCCAGGCTCTCATCTTCCCATGTTTGAGCCAGGCTGTAACGTGCACGTTCTGCTCCCCCACTGGCATCCCTGGAACTGCAAAGATGCTCAGTGTTTCCTGCACTAGAGCCAGGCTGGGTGTTGAGTTTGTTCCCAGTTGATTTTATTTTGCAGCAGTGCATCAGCTTCCCGTGGCAGCGGGAGCAGTCAGCATCAGGATGTTTGCACTGATACTCTGGTTTTGGAATGGACGTTGATGGTTTATTTATGGAATTCCATCCTGTTTTTTCAGGCTGATTTTGCAGTTTGGTAAAATCCCTGTGAGTTCAGGATTAATCCCTGTCCAAATGCAGTAATTCCATCTATCCCTATGTAATTCCACCCTTTTTTCAGGCTGATTTTCCAGTTTGTCAAAATCCCTGTGAGTTGTTTTCCTATCCATCAGTGCACTTGGTTCCAGATTGGTGTCACCTGCAGGTTTAATAATGTGGATTTTTAGTATTGTATAAAGTCATCTGTGTAAATATCTGTGTAAATACCATCTCATATCTGTGTGGAGATACGATGTATTTTCTATATTTTTTATATATCTGGAATTTTATCTGTGCTGCTGACTTACAAACCACTGCATTTGAAATAGATATTTGTAATATTTCCTATCAAAAGCCACTATGCCAGTGCTCCCTGGATATTTGGGGTTGTCCTGTGCAAGGCCAGGAGCTGGATTTGGATGTGGCTCCCTTCCAATGGAGGATATTCTGTATAACTGCTGTGTTTATGATCCAGGAGAATGTGGATAATGCAGATTTTCCCCCAAACAGATGTGAAGCCCTCCAACATGCTGGTGAACACCCGGGGCCAGGTGAAGCTCTGTGACTTTGGGGTCAGCACCCAGGTAAATCCCCCCCCTTTGCATCTCCCCCCATTCCCCTCCTGGTGTCCAAATCACCTGGCAGCCCCACAGCAATCCCCTCTCTGCTGGGACAGCCCTTTTCATTTTTAATCTCTGGGCGACTTTTCCTCCATCTGAATATGATTGTTCATTGTTTAATGACAGTAAAAACTGCTGATATTGTAATTACTACTTACGAATAGCAAACTTCATTGAAATGCAGCTTTGATCTGGGAGCCTTTTGCCCAGACAAAAGGGAGGGCAGAGCAAGAGACGTGTCTGGGGAGCCCAACTGGCCCACAATAAAAATTAATATTGGGAGCAACAATAGTGGTGGGCTTTGACAATGTGCAGCACAAATTTTAATTAATTTCCATTTTGGGCCTCCCTGGAGGACTTCTCTGCTAGTGACCCATGAGCTCGCTGTGCTGTTGATTTGAATTTCAGCACCTTTTCCTCTCAGCCAAACACGAGGCCCAAAGAGAAGGTCAGCCTTGTATTATGGGCTGGCAGGCTCTGTTGTCCCTCCAGTGTTTAAGGGATGAATTGGGGCTTTATTCACATCTGACTGAAAAATGAGTGTGCTCAATCCTGCTTCCTCCTAATTCACTTTTTATATCAGACTGGTTTGGGGTACTAAAACGAGCAGTATCCTGTTTAACACAATTGTTTAAGGTTATCTGCCATAAACTGTAATGCAGTGCTTGCTTAAATTGGAATCCTCATTCCCCAACCCAGGCGAGATTTAATCATTTTTAACGCCTTGGCGGATAAATCCCTTCCCTTTTTTACATAATTTTTAGTTGATTTATAGGGATGATGATTGTAGGTTAAATGAGGAATAATTGCCCATTTTATTTCCACATTATCTTTATATTGTTCTAACAGCCTGTTTTGTCTGATAGCTGGTGAATTCCATAGCCAAGACGTATGTTGGAACAAATGCTTACATGGCGGTAAGTGGAGTGATGCAGGAATAACATTTCCGTGGAATTATTTGTCCTCACTCTTGCTCTGCTCAGTGCAGGAGATATCCTGAATCAATCCTCACATCTCCATCTCTTCCCATCCCCTGGCTCCATTCCGTGGGACAACTCTACTTCTTCTTGCTGAGAGGGAGGAGGAATAGTGGAAAAGTGGCTTTTTTAAATATATTTTCTGTTGGTTTTGCTCCTTGTGACAACTGGGAACAAAGAGAAGCCAGTTGGACGTTGAAAAAAAACCACAGTTTTTCACTCACAGCTTGTGGCTCTCTGCAGATCACTGACAGCCCCAAACCATCCAGGTTTTGGGAGTGCTGGAATTTAGGGAAGCATTGTGCAGAGGTTGGTGGGCATTCCTAAAACACCCCATGGAAATTTGAACCTAAAAACATTGGGATTAATAACATCAGGGCATTAAAATGCAAGTTTTTTAGCTCAAGAAAGCCATCAGTACTTCCACTTCTCGGTACAAATTTTGGTCAGTCTTTGTTAACACAAGACCACTTTTGTCCTGTTCCTGTACATTAAAGCCCCTAAATTCCCTTTTTTTTTTTTTTAGATTTTTTCAGCACATTGCTAAGGATGCATCATTTGGAGCAGGGTTTGGGTTCAGAGCTGCCAAGTGCCAGCCTGAGCAAATCAGAGTGGATTTTCTGCACAAATTGTTCTGCAGAAAATTTCTCAGTACAAATCAGAGCGGATTTTCCATCAGATCCATTGGATCCTTTTCAGTTCCCCATTGCAGATGTGAAAACTCCACAGCCTCAGTTTTTAAAGCACTTTCTGAACTCTTATTTTGGCCAATAAAATCCTTTGAGCAAACTGCTCCTGATATTGCTGAGAAAAGAAGTGCTCTGCTGGTTTAAAATAAAAATATAAACAGCACAAAGTGGTTGGTGCTCGTGTTTTTCAAACCTCAGGGAAGGGGAGGGAGAAATCCATGACCTTTAATCGCTTTCAGGTATTTTTTTCTGATTTTCTTGTCAGGGTTCCCATTTATTTGCTAAGTGCTTTTCCACTTGAGCTCATTGTGTGGCTTCTGAAAGGCTCAAGTCACCATCCTAGAAAGACTTGGGCTGTCCTGTGTCATCAGAACGCTCAGAAACAGCAGAAAATAAATACTTCAGAATAGCAGAAAAATGGGGGTTTTTAAGTAAAAAACAGAGATAAAAAAAGAGCTGGAACACAGAGATCCAGACAAAGAAACAGCTTCAAATTAATCAACTTTTCCAGCTCAGCTGTTGCTTCCAACTGGTCTTAAGCAGGGCTGAGAATTAAATTGTATTATGCTTTTAGTGCCCAAACCAAGATTACAGTTCTCTTTCCCAGGTGTGCATTAAATAAATTGCTTTTTTTGCCTTTCTGGATGGATGTGATGCCTCCATCTCTTGATTGTGAAACAGAAGTTTAAGCTCAAAATGTGCTCGATCTGATTTTCTGTGTTAACATCACTTTGCTTCTTGATTGAGTCATTTGTTTGTCATCAAATTTCCAGGCAAGCCCTCAAAAACATAATGAAGGTCACAAGCTTTGCTTCACCCACTTGGCAGGCTGGCAGTGAATTTGAAACTCTTGAAAAAATTGAGGTTTTCTTTGTAAAAAAGAAAAGGCTTTTTGATTTTCTGGGGGTTTTTTTGAAAACAAAAAAGGCTTTTTGATTGAGAAATTAAAATTTCCAACCAAAACACATTTTCTTAAAATAATTTCATCAGCATTTTATATAGGAAAAAATTGGATTAAAAAATCAGTTCTAGAAATTTTAAAGAGAAAATACCTTGGGCTGTGTATTTAGAGTGATCCATGTGTTGCAACCTTGATGCATCTGTTATTCCTATTTTCCTCTTCTTTTCTGTACTTTTAAATCCATCTTTTGTTTAAAAAGCTGATTTCTTGGCCCTTAGCTTTTGTGAACCCACAGTTCCTCACTGGAACTTGCTGTTTAGAGCTTGAGCTTTAAGAATAAACAATTTAATATTGCATAATATGAATTATAAATCTCATTTGGTGGCTTGGGAAGGGTATAAAACAATGGGGTGGATGTTGGCACCTTGCTTGGGCCAGGTTAGCACATCCCATATCACGTTATAAAATTACTCTTGGCTGCACATCTGCACCTTTGTGAGGATATTTGTTAGTATAAAAATATGTCTCTATAAAAATACGTCAGTATAAAAATTTATCAGCTCAAAAAAATCCCACGATGCTGTTGCAAACATTTCTAAATGTGCTGACCCAGGTTAATTATACTCAATGAATTCAAAAACAATAAAATAAGATTTCGGGGTCACTCACAAGTGAGATTTGGTCAATTTGGTGAAATTGTGGGGATTTTTTTGGTGGGGGGGATTTTGGAAGGTTGTTTTTAGCAGGAGTATGGGCAGCAGTGTGGTTTTTATTTAACATTCACGCTGCGATAAAAGCTCCTGACCTGGGAGTAGCAGCGCAGGGTAAACATCCAAAAACACATTGGAGTGGCACTAATTTGGGAGTTTGTTTTCTAACAAAGGTCTCTGGATTATTAAAGAGTGAAAATCCTTTGTAGGTGGCTGGCCCAGACAGGTGCATTAACAGCACAGTGGGGAGAGGAGTCTCAGGGAGCCTTTTATTGTTGCATTTCATGCTGTACTTGACCTTGGAAATGCTTAAATTGTAGCTTTCAAGTAAAAACCAGCAGATATTTTTTACAGCACTCCATTTCATGAAGCATTAAACCTGCTATTAATAGTTTGGAGCAGGGGCTTTTTTTCTTCTTTTCTTTTTTTTTTTTCCCCTACAGGTCAAAAAGCCCAAAATTAAGAAGTATATAAAATGAAGTTGCCACCATGTGGTGATTCTTTTGGCTTCAGTAATTTGGCTTTTTAACTGTGGTTATTCCTCAACCTCTTGACTCCACGCCGGGAATTTTTTCCTTGTTGTGGTGCCTGGATTTTGGGGAGGGAAGTGGAAAACTGGATTCTCTCAGCTTGACCTTGTGCTTTGCTCACGTCCATGGGCCCTTGGATTAAACAACCACAACACAAATCCAAGGCCAGCCTTGCAAGGACCCAGAATTTCCTGAAGAATTCCTGAATTTCCCCGGATTTGCTCCCTGCCAGGGAAGCTTTGGAGCATCTTGGTGGTTTTTTTGGTGTCTCCACTTCCCACGGGGCAGCTCCAATCTCTGCTCTGGGGTCGGTGACAGAGCCTGGGGAAGGGCTGGAGCTGGGCCAGGGCAGCTTTAATTGGATTTTAGAGAAGTTTCCTCCCCCAGAGGGTGTTGGGGCACAGCCCAGGCTCCCCAGGGAACGGGGAGTGTTTGGCCAACGCTCCCAGGGTGGGATTTTGGGATGCCTGTGCAGGGCCAGGAGCTGGAATTTGATCCCTCCCAACTCAGAACATTCCAGGATCCTGTGATTTTTCCCGTGCCTTGCCCTGGAGCAGCTTTGGAGCAGGATCCCTGGGTGCCTGCAAGGCTCAAGAGCTGTTCCTCTGCTTTTCTCCACAGCCTGAGAGGATTTCAGGAGAGCAGTACGGGATTCACTCGGATGTGTGGAGCCTGGGCATTTCCTTCATGGAGGTATGCAGAGAGCTCTCACATAAACTCTTACATCAAAAATAGCCTCACAATATTTCAATTTAACCTTGGTTTATTCTTTGAGTTCCCTGTATATTCACGTGCTTTTACCTGTTGCTAATTTGGGCTGTATTTAGAATGGGTTTGTTCATTTGAGGTCTTAAATAAAACTCCATGTTGGGGTAGGAGGTAGGGCCTGGTGTGCTGAGGCTTTTCCCTCCTTTTTCCCTCCTTTTTCCCTCCTTTTTCCCTCCTTTTTCCCTCCTTTTTCCCTCCTTTTTCCCTCCTTTTTCCCTCCTTTTTCCCTCCTTTTTCCCTCCTTTTTCCCTCCTTTTTCCCTCCTTTTTCCCTCCTTTTTCCCTCCTTTTTCCCTCCTTTTTCCCTCCTTTTTCCCTCCTTTTTCCCTCCTTTTTTTGTTTTCTTTTTCTTTCCCTTCTCTTTCCCTTCTCTTTCCTTTCTCTTTCCCTTCTCTTTCCCTTCTCTTTCCCTTCTCTTTCCCTTCTCTTTCCCTTCTCTTTCCCTTCTCTTTCCCTTCTCTTTCCCTTCTCTTTCCCTTCTCTTTCCCTTCTCTTTCCCTTCTCTTTCCCTTCTCTTTCCCTTCTCTTTCCCTTCTCTTTCCCTTCTCTTTCCCTTCTTTTTCCCTTCTCTTTCCCTTCTCTTTCCCCTCTCTTTCCCCTCTCTTTCAGGTGAAGCTGGGCATACCTTTAAGCGAAACTGTAACCAATATTTTTAGCACAAGGTGAAGTTGAGCAGTCTCAGTGCTGGCCCTCTGCATCTTGGCACATTTCACGTTTTGCAGCCCCAAACTGAGCCATT
This sequence comes from Molothrus aeneus, assembly GCF_037042795.1. Classification (NCBI taxonomy): domain Eukaryota; kingdom Metazoa; phylum Chordata; class Aves; order Passeriformes; family Icteridae; genus Molothrus; species Molothrus aeneus. The sequence continues at coordinate 19,186,105 of NC_089658.1, forward strand.
TTTACATTCTCACACAACAAATTCTTGCCAAACCCCTTTTAACCAAAATGTAGACGGTGAGTGCTGGGTCAGTGCTTGCAGGTGGGGTGGATCAGTGTCACTGGAGCCAGCCCTGAGTGGCAGGGTGACACAGTTTGATGTGTCCCAGGGGGAGCAATGGAGGGAGGGCCCTTCATTTGTTTCACTGCACGTTTGAATGGTTTGTGGTGCTGGAGAGCCCTCCCTCAGGACTTTGGGAGAGATACAGACCAATTTCATGCACTCTGTAAATAACTCCAGCCAAAAAAGGGCTGAGGTTGTACTCCAGGAAGGTGGTGTGGGTGATAAAAAGAGTGGTGTAAACACAGGACTTGATAAATAAAGCGTTTCCCAGTTCCTTTGCTGATTTAAAAGCTGTGCCCCAGCAGCTCAGTGATCACCACAAGATGTTTGGAGTTTATTTTAGGGTTGTTAGTGGCTAACTTGGCTGCTCATCAATTCCACGAGCAGGCTGAATTTTATTGGTAAAACTCCTTTCGTTTGCATTCCCTCCTCTGGTTTTACACCTTGCCAGCTCTCCTCTCCCTCCCTTCCCAGGGGTTTCTCCTGAGCCAGATGTGCAGGATCCAGTTTGGGTCTGGGTGCTTTGTTAATTGGTTTGTCAGCTGCTCCTCCGAGATCTCTCCCACCAGCAGCAGCAGCAGCTTGATTGAAGTGCTCTGAGTGATGTTAAATGATGAAAACAAGGACAGTGCCTTAGAAAAATGCCTCCAGAAAGGTGAAGAAGGTGCTCCAGGAGCCACACAAGGTCACTGTCATTAAAGTAACACCCTATTGACGTGGGGATTGGGAGTGGAGGCACTCTTGTTGCTGTTAAAACGGGGAAGTTTTGCTGGTGTTTGCTGCAGGATTTAAAATCATCTGCACTCAGTGAAGCTGTGCTCCAGCCCCGCACCTGGGTGTTAGCAGCACGTTGATTTTAAAGAAATACCAGGTGGGATGGAGGCAGCAAGGGCTGTGCTGGCAGGTGAGGATGTAAAATTGTCAGTAAATCTTCTCATTTTCTCTAATGCTCTCCTGAGCCCTTAAAAGCTCTGGAATTTCTTTGCTGCAAAGCTGCGTGTGATGAGAGGTGGGAGTGTTATTTGGGAGGTTGAGGAAACTGCCCCAAAAAAGCTGGGAGGAGAGAGGGAAGAGTCTGGGATGGGAGTCCTGGCTAAGCTTTGAGAAATGGGGAGTGTTTGTGTTCCCTTTGAGGCAAGAGGGGTCTGAGGGTGCTCAGTCATCCCCTCAGAAATAAAAAAATAAATTAAAAATTAAATTAAAATATAATGAAACTAGAGATGCAGCTATATCATCATCATTATTATAGATTATTACTATAATCATTATTATTATCATTATTATAATCTTTTTTGTTACTTTGTTTTCTTTGAGTTTCTTTCTTCCTTCAGGATTTTTCTGAAGGGAATGGAATTTAATCCCTAACCCAGAAAAACTGTTTAGAAGTGTTCCACCACAAATAGTTTGTGTGTTTCCATGAGGTTTCCCCGTGTTTTATTTAAGTGCTCTTGGCTTGACAAAGCAAGTTCAATTTAAACCCGTGCCACTGCTGTCACTACACTGACCACTGTGTCAGCATTTTCATTTCTAAAAGCTGTTTTTCAGGGTTTATAACTCAGCCATAAAACACATCCAGGCTGGGCTGGGGCTGGCTGAGCCCTGGAACCCATTCCCTCTCTCCAAGAGCCATGTCCTGCACGGGAGGAGAAATTAAATTGCCCAATATTTCTTGTTAGTCTCCAATATGACTCTGGTCCTAGCTGTAATCCACAGGTGAACTTTAAAACATCCAAGGGAGGATAAAATCCATCTGCCTGGGGTTTAATAGCAGCAGCAAGGCTGGTTGGATGGGTCTGGAGCAGCCTGGGATGGTGGAAGGTTCCCTGCCCTTGGGAAATGAACTTCAAGGTCCTTCCCAAGCTCCTGGGATTCTGTGATATTTATCATTTTATCTCCAGATAGAGTTGGTGTTACATTTAAATTCAGGAAGTGAAAGCAATTTGCTAATGCCCAAAACCAAGTAAATTTTGGAGGTAGAAGCTCCTGGGCTTGGCTTTTTGCTCCTCCTTCTGTATCACTTCCTGTCTCTGCTTCCCACTGCCCTCTGTGTTCTAGGTCTCCTTTGAAAATTGGAGAGAAAATTCTCTGTTGTCTCCCCCAGAGAAAAGGAATTTGTGCATCAGTTTTAATAATAGCTCTTATATATTAGTTCTTTAATATCAGTTCTTAAAACTCCCAGACTGAGGATTTTTTAAGTGTTTGGTGACCAGAGTTCTCAGTAGCTGTGTATTTGCAGGAGCTTTCAAGGGTTCTTAGCAATCTCTCAAGAAGCCATCGGGCGTTTTCAGTGGTTGTGTGCATTCCCAGACACAGGAAAATCAGGAATAATCCAACAAATGTGCCTTCCTTGGTACTTCAGGCACAGCTGAGCACTGCCAGAGTGCTGAGCTCAGACCCTTCATCCCACTCGGGCTGGGGGCACAGAGGGAGCTGCAGAAGAGCTCACTCAGCCCACAGAGAGGAGGAGGAAGGGGCGGGAAGAGGATGCTCCAAGGAAAGCAGCTGTGCTTGGAGATGGTTCTCTAAAAGCTCTTCAGTGTTGAGGAGGTTTGGCTGCATAAAACTGGAGTCAAGACTCTGTCAAGGAGGGGGAGGTTTCAGATCTCCTCCTGAGCAGCCTGAGATGTGGGATCAGTTACATCTCAGCAGCTTGGCAGTGAGAGTGGCTCCAGGTCAGGACTGTGAGCCCGCCTGAGGGAGGCTCTGCAGGATTTCACTGCTCTGGGGGTGCTCTCTGATCGGGTCACCCCTCACCTGAGCCAGGCTGCAGCTGTGGTGCTCAGGGACAGGGTCTGGTGGTGGCAATAGCTGCACTTGGTGCTCTTCAAGGTCTTCTCCAGCTTAAAGGATTCTGTGATTGGAGGTGGCGAAGGAAGAATCTGAACCCCAGATCTTGGTGGTACAGCCTGATTTTTGTAGTGGTCTGGAAGAAACAGCCTCGAGGTGGAGAAAGGTAACACCTTCCCTTTAGGATGAAGGAAAACAAGGATGTAAAAAAAGCTTTTTGTTGTTGATGTTGCTTCAAGGAGCCTCACCTGGTTGCTGTCAGGTTTTAGGGACCCTGGTGCTGTGATGTTGGGGACTTCATGACAACTCCTCATGCTCAGCCAGGCACAAGGAGCCGTCATGTGCCCAGCCCTCTCAGCACCCGAATCCTCCTTATTGAGGAATATTTATGGAGTCTCAGCCATTCCACGTGGAACGATGCACTTCACAAACTCCTTCTCGGGAAAAAAAGCTGCCCTGTATTTTGATTATTTCACTCCCTGGAGCTGTTTGGGGTGATTTCTCCAAGCAGAACCCGTTCCCTGTGATTCCTCTCCCACCTCCATCACGCACCGGAGTGGGGACAGACCATGTCCAGCCTGCTGCTGGTGGGACTGGGAGTGGAGGGAGCAGTGCCTGAGGGTTGGGCCATGAATTAATAATTGCTGTGTGCTGGGGGAGGCCCCTCACACGAGCTGCAGCCGGGGAAGTTGCCTGGCAGAGCGCTATCAATCACTCAGTGACCAGAACTTCCAGTAATTAGTGTATTTTATGGGCCTGTGCTTCAGTGACTCGGAAGCACATATGCTCCACTCCCAGCTAAACTTAGCCAGAGTAATATTCCAGGATGATTTATCCGCCTGCTGCTCTGGGATGTAACCCTATATTAGGTGAAGATTGTGAACTAAGCTGCAATAAAGTGGAAGTTTAGGTACAGTTTGCACGGGTTGAGACCTCGATGGATCATTGTTGCTCAGCAATTGCTCCTAGGCCGCTGTGGGCAGGGAAATAAATAATCCAGTTCTCCACCCAGGCTGAGGGGTGAGGGGACAATTAAGGCATGGCATCAGCTCTGGGTGTTTGGAATTTGGGTTTTATATGTGAGGTTATTTAATGTATAGAACGGAATATGTTATATATGTTTTTATGTGTAAGTGAGGCCCTGGCTCAGAAGCTGTGGCTGCCCCTGGATGCCTGGAATGTCCCAGGCCAGGTTGGACAGGGCTTGGAGCAGCCTGGGATGGCAGAAGATGTCCCTGCCCATGGTAGGATGGACTAGAGGATCCTTAGAAGGTCCCTTCCCACCAAATCGTTCCAGGATTCTATCACTCTATGTATTGTTTCCTGTTCTTACTCTGTAGTTGCTTCTACTTTTGAAGAGTCAAAAAATGAGGCCTTTTGCCATGATTTAGTGGCCTGTCCTGGCAGATGAGCCCTCGCTCCAGCAGAGCTGGAGGAGAGCAGAAGCTGAGCTGCGTTTCCACCAGCACAGCCACATTTAACCCATTTCTCCCTTTTTGTACCGAATTTAAACCCAGCAGACAGCCAAGCAGGAAGCCTCTCTGCTCGAGCAGGGAATCAAATTAACCCTCCTGGAGCACTTGCGGAGATTTTGCTCCTGACAATTTCCCTGGAAAGCCCTGGCCCACCTTTGTCCCTTCGGAGAAGGCGCTGCCATTCCCGGTGTCACCTTTGAAGATGCAGCAGTAAAAGGCTGCTAATATCCAGGATTTGTGGCCAGGCAGAAATGTGCAATTTAACCCTGATTGTCTGCAGCCTTGAGCTGGCAGTGCATTTGCTGTAGTTCATATTTAAAAGAAATCAAAGTGAAACTAATTATCTTTAATTAAGGCGAATTAAGCTTTGATTTTTAATTTTTTTTTTTTTTTTTTTTTTACTCCGAGACGGAGCTGGAACTCATCTGCTCAAGCCAAGGAATGTCCCAAAGGTTATTAGGGCATTTTTCTGGTGGTGGTAATAACCTTCCCCCCTCCCAGCCCTGGCCACCAACAACAAATCTGTCACTTCATCCGTCTGCGCCGCCGCTCCTGCCCCTCCGCAGGGGTCGCAGATTCCACAAGTTATCAGCTAATGGCCTTATACATTAAAAATTGAAGCTTTCCTCACTCCCAGGCCTTGCAAGGCTTTGTTCTTAAGCCCCAGACACTTTGGAGTGCAGCTGCAAACTATAGGCAGAAGATTAAATTAATTTGTAACTCTTTTTTTTTCTCTCTTTTTTTTTTTTTTTTTTTTTTTTTTTTTTTTTTTTTTTTTTGTCGGGGCCCTGCATTACTAAATCCTGCACATTTAATTGAAACCCTACTTCAAGATGCTTTGTGTTTCTGTTCCTCTTTGTTGTCAGTTTAACCTCAGAAGCACTTTAACTCTGCTAAATTGCTGTTATATCCTTTTGGTTTTTTTTTTTTAAAAAAACCCTCTGCAATACGAGGACAGCAGAATTGATATTAGGAGGAGAAGAAAAATCTTGGAGTAGTTTTTTGAGGTATTTAATATTTATTAGGGTCCGTACCCTGCAGAGGTTCAGGTGATTTGAAGCCCATCTATCTAGGAATGTATAAATTGGTCTTGGAATGGAATTTCACCTGGGGAATTTTGTGTTATCCAGTAGTTAAGTCTGCTTTTGAAAGTTTGAGCGCGGCGGAGTGGCGGCTGCTTTTTCCAGAAAATGAGGGTTTAACTGCAGTGCACAATCTAAATGCAAAATCCTGGGATGGAAATTTAATTGTGTAAAATGTGCACGAGGTAATTAAGAACAAATTTTAGAACATTTCAGACTATAAAGTCCTCCTTCAGCTCCATCACTGGCGATATTGCCAGCGCTTATTTTCAATTTGCAGTTATGCTGAGAAACATGGAATGTGCCTAAATTAAGAATAAAAGCATCCCCTGCTCTCCAGTGTAACTGTAAATTAAAAAACAACTTGCACAACATCGACAATAATCTAAGTGGGAAACTTTATTGCTTGAGTGTCCTAAAAATATGTTTTGAACTTCCTTCCCTCAGCCACTTTCCAAGCAGGATCCAGACAGAGCTGCTGCTGTAATTTTATTCACAATGTGCAGCAGGCAAGGAAGAAGTGAGCTGGAGGAAGTGATGTGTAAGGGGGGGATTTCTGATTTCCCTTTTCAGTTCTACAGTGGCAAATTGCATTATTTCAACAAGTGATTTGAATTTTGGGTTCGTTTATCTGTACCTTAAGAGTATTCAAGAGCAGGTTTTAGTTGCTTTCTAGCCCTGCTTCTGGTGCTCAGTCCAGAGGTTCTTCCTGAATCAACACATAATCATTTGAAATTTTGATTTTTTTTTTAATTAAAAATTTTCGATAGTTTGGTAGAAGTCAGTACACACACGCCCACTGCACCTCTGTTATTCCGTAATCTGGGGTTATTTCTCAGTTTATCCAGTGCTGGTTTGAAATCTGCTGGTGCATCCCACCCACGCATCCCCTGGCCAGGCCTTGGGGGAGGCTCTTTCTCAGGACACAACCTCCCTGAGCTGCTTTAATTGCTCTCCTGAGCCACCTCTGTGTTTGAAAAAGTAACTGTTCTAAAAACACACACCCACACCCCAAAAAACTCCTCCATGGAGCTGCTCCGGGGTGAAATGGGCTGAGAAAGTGTTTTCCTGGCATAATTGTTGGTGATTGATCCCCCTCTCGTTTCTGTTTCCACGCCATTCTGCCACTGCAGGTCACTGGGCTTCTGAGAATGAAGGTTTTTACAGTTCTTGTGTTGGAAAAGAGCACAAGATCATCAAATCCAACCATTGGGAAGGGATCCATGGGGAAATGGGAATCAGCTCCCTGAATTTCAGGCATTCCCTTCCCTCCTCAATGTCCAGACTAAAAACACTGATCAGTTCCCAAAGGTACCTAATTTAAATTGGAATATTGTATTTTTGTTAAAGTACCCTAAAAGAGTTGCAGGTTCTGGAGTTTCATCCTTTAAATGCAGAGAAGTTTTGGACAGCGTGTTAATTTGGTGGGTTTTGGTTTTTCCATCCTGCACTGGGCTTGTTCCATGTGTTCCTGTGACTTCCTTGAGACAAATGATAGTTTGAAAATCCTTGTGGTGAATCTCTCATCTGTTTGTTGTTTGGTTTGTTGTTTTTTTTTTTTTAATCTTACTTTAACTATGACACTTTTTATAAATCTATATCTGCACCCAGAGGTCACTGGTTGGCTGAACTTAAACCGTTTTACTTAGTAAATTTAATTAAGAAAATACAGTGCAACTCATAAGCAAATGAGTTTTTCCTAGTTTTAAACCAAACCACCCTCTCGAGTGCTGATTGCCTCGCTCGACCCCTGGTGATACAGAAACAGGCAAAATTAAAAAGGACATTAAAGCTTCATTAAATCTGAAACACATTTAGTACAGTGACATATCTGCAGGCTATTTCGGGGAAGATTACAGACTCTTTGCTAAGTTTCTTAATTTATAATACCTTGACAATGTTGCAGGGAGGAATTCTGAGCAGATGGATGCAGTGGTGGTGCAGGGGATGCAGAAGTGGCACAGGAGCTGGCCCTGTGTGTTTCAGCTCTCAGCTTCTCTGAGAAATGTTTCCTTTTAACACCCTCCAAAGAACTTGTTGCTGATGCATTTTGGGGTCCTTCAGTGCTCCTTTATTCACTCTGTATTTGTGTCTGGTTCTTTTCCCCATTTTTTCTGCTGCCTTGGAGCCCCTGCTGAGCCTGGGGTGGTCAGTGGGAATGGAAATGCTTTGTTTGGAGTCATCTTTGAGGCAGGGATTGTTTTTTTAAATAACATGTGCAGAAAGATGCTCTGTGCACAGAACCATCATTATCTGCTTGTTCTGTCTGGAGTGTTTCACTGTTCTTCATTGAAAAATCAGAACTTACTCTGCTTCCATTCATGGAAAACTGTTGGACATTGATGGGTTTATTTCTAGACTGTCCCAACGGCACAGCTCTTCAGGATCTCAGATTTCTGCTTGGGGCAGGAGTATGGGGCTCCCAAAAGAGGAGAAGGTGGTAAAGGATGGGTTTTAGTAGCCCCACAACAGAAAATGAAGGGTCTTTGTTGAACTCTGTACCAGCATTTTTCAGGGCCTACCATGAGAGTGACCCAAGTGACTTTGCTGAGATGGGAATGATCAGGGAATTCAAAATGCTTTGGGGTGAAAGGGACCTTCAAGATCATCTGGGCAGGGACACCTCCCACTGTCCCAGGCTGCTCCAAGCCCTGTCCAGCCTGACCTTGGACATTCCAGGGATCCAGGGGCAGCCACAGCTGCTCTGGGCACCCTGTGCCAGGGCCTGCCCACCCTTACAGCCAGGAATTCCTTCCAATATCCCATCTAAATCTCCACTTTCCCACTCTGAAGCCATTCCCTGTGTCCTGTCCCTGCCTCCCTTGTCCCCAGTCCCTCTCCAGCTCTCCTGGAGCCCCTTCAGGCCCTGAGCTCTCCGTGGATCCTTCCCTTCTCCAGGGGAACATTCCCAGCTCTCCCAGCCTGGCTCTGGCCCTGCAGCAGCTCCGGGGCCTCCTCTGGACAAGAGTTTTGAAGTCTCAATATTGTGAAAGCTTCATTTAGCAGTAACCCCCCCCAGGAAATTGTTTCATCTGTCTCACCCAGAGGCTCTGGGCTCCTCTCTGGGTTGGTGATGTCTCCCCCCAACAGGAATTTGCTGTTTTTGCTGAGGCTCCCAGGCCAAAGGCTGAGCTCTCCTGGGGCTGGAGAGTGGAAGAACCTGCCTAGTACAAAGAATTTCTCTTGGAATGTTTGTTAGTTATGGCTAGTAGAATATTTTAAGACAACATCCATAAAAATGTTGATTTTGGGACTACTCTGTAATGCCTGAATTAACTCATTAAGCAGCAGGGGCAGCAAATGGAGTTGATATCCTGGAAAAGTGGATCTGGAGGAAGGATGAGGTTCCTCCTGGGGTGCTGTGGTCTCTCCCCACATCCCACTCAGGTTTGTCACCAACAGGGACACCAAGCTCAGCTCTGTAACCCAGATTTTACCCTGAGCCAGTTAAGGGAGGACTTTGGGAGTAGAGAGCTGCCTGCTCATCACAGATAATTATCAGCAAAGGGCAGTGCCTTGGCCTCCCTGCTGAGGCTGAACTGGTTTCATTTCCACTCCTGGGGAACCTGGGCATCCTTGTGAGGGAGACACAAGGGCTGGAGAAACCCAGAAATCCTGGGGAAAATGAGGGGTGAGGGTTGTGAGGGACCCATTCTAAATACAGCTCTTTGTGTCTGCAGAATCCCCTTTTTGCCATTTTCTCTGTTTCTGCCATTATGAGAACTTTTCTCTCTTGAAGGAAACGTGCCTGAATTTGGGCATCAAAGGCTGGCACTGAGGGAAATCCCCAGAAAAATGAGGGGTGATGCTTGTGAGGGACCCATTCTGAATACAGCTCTTTGTGCCTGCAGAATCCCTTTTTTGCCATTTCCATTTCTGCCATCGTGAGAGTTCAGACTTTTCTCTCCAGAAGGAAATGTGCCTGAATTTGGCACCAAAGGGCAGCACTGAGGGAAATAAAAGGGCTGGAGAAACCCAGAAATCCTGAGGGGTGATGCTTGTGAGGGACCCATTCTGAATACAGCTCTTTGTGCCTGCAGAATCCCTTTTTTGCCATTTCCATTTCTACCATTGTGAGAGTTGAGAATTTTTCTCTCCAGAAGGAAATGTGCCTGAATTTGGGCATCAAAGGCTGGCACTGAGAGAAATCCCCAGAAAAACGAGGGGTGATGGTTGTGAAGGGCCCATTCTAAATACAGCTCTTTGTGCCTGCAGAATCCCTTTTTTGCCATTTCTCCAATTCCTACCATCGTGAGAGTTGAGTACTTTTCTCACTTGAAGGAAATGTGCCCTCCATGCAAATCTCTATAACTAGACAAATATTATTTCCTTTCCCAGCTTGCTCTTGGGAGGTTTCCATATCCTCAGGTAAGATTGTTCATTACTGCTGTTTGCCACTGTGACATTCATTCCTATGTATGAAGGTGCAGAGAGCAATTGTGAACATTTGAGCCACATACAAATAAATCTGTCCTGTTAAATTGAAAAGTGGGAGCTGGAAGGAGTCATTTAGAAGTCTCTATTGATTTTTTTTTTCTCTTTTGCCCCCCTCTTTTTCTCTTCTCCAAACTCTGTTTCCTTTCCCTGGAGACAATGAAAATTATGATGATGTTAATCTTGTTAATTTTGTTGGGAGATTAAAAAATAATCCAGTCTTTACAACATTTTTTTTTGAAGCAGGAAGGTGCATCTGCTCCTTTCCTTATAATTTAATTTTTGATTCCAATTTTGAATGATGGTATGATGGTGTAAAATCTCCTCAAAAATCGAATGTGAATGGAATACTTAAGGGAGCTTCAGATTCTTCCTTTGAAGAGGACCTAATATTAGTATTTGATGTAAATACTGGTATTTTCTAAGTTTCCACCTGGAGCTGCTGGGACAACTCTTTCCATCTCTGGTGGCAGTGGTTGGGTGGATGCTGAGCTCTGCATCACCACGGAATATTTCACTTTTTACATTTAAAAACCCTACGAAGCTCTGAACAAAACAAATCCAGAACTGGCTTTGGCGATTACTTGAAATTCTCATCTCGAGATGGATGTTAGAATTCACAGGAACAAACTGTTCAGCAGTTCCTCCAATTATTCTTTCCGGGGAGAGGGGGGAAAAAAGTGAAGTGTCCAGGGACAAAAATGAATTATTTGAATGTGGTTCTTTATGTTTTCATATGTTTTATGAAGACTGTTCTCTGCATCTTGGTCTCTACAGCTCGCAGTGCCTGGAGGCATGTCTGATTTAAAGGTGGTGTTGGTCTGTGCTCTTTAAGCATCTATTAACTTGCTATTATTATGCAAATAACTGTTGTAATACACATACTAATTTATGCATGGTTAGATTATGCAGATGCCTCACAAACATGGTTATTGAATAATAGGCTGGGACTCATTCCCTCTCCCATTTTTAGAAGCTGTTTTAAGCAAATTCTCCTGACACTTTTACAGACTTGGGAAGGTTTCGCCTGGGTGGAAATATTCTGATTTTTCACTTTTTTTTTTTTTTTTGTTTCTTCTGCAAAATGTTCACTGGCACCATTAAGAGAATAGACTTGGAATATTTCATCTGGATTTTAAATGTGTTTTTGGAGGGGAGGCTTGGAAAACAAACTTGTGTTGAAGAGCCCTCCATGCATGGGGAGCTCTCTGAGGGTCTCCATGGTCGTGTTTAGGTGTTTTATGACCTAAAATCCAAAGTGGCGAGGGGACAATTCAAAATAAACCTGATTTGAGTGTCAGAGCACGGGGAAAGGAGGTTGGAACGGGCACATTCCATGTGGTTCCAGGCAAAAATGTCTCCCTGAACTGGGAGCAAACCATGATTGCCAAGTTTAAAGATGCTTTTTGCTGTTCTAATTAAAAAGCAGATCGGGTTTGTGAAAGAATATTTGGCAAGGCAGTAGTCCATGAAATTGTATATATTTTTTAATGCAAAACAGTCGAGGAGGTGAAAC